>NW_026251313.1:0-61971 GCF_024521655.1 Durotheca rogersii
ACGCTTCGAGGTTTCGTAGGACGACTTAATTAAGTTTATGCCTAGGTTTTCGGAATAAGTAATTAAGTACCTTACGATACGCGTTATAAAGATTAACGAAAATTAACCTAAGGTTATTAAGATTATAAAGGAATAAGTATAAAAGGATCGGAAAGAAAGCGTTAAAATACCTAACGTACCGTAAACTACCGCCTCGTTTATTAATCCTTCGAGTAAAATAGCGGTAAATTCTATTATCGCGAAGGATATTAAAAACTATATCCGGCTTTTTCCTAAGCTAATAATTAACGTAGAACCTAACGGAAACGAAGCTCTCGTATCTACGGTAATCGATATAAGGGCGTAGTTTAATATAATCGTAGAAAGCTACGTAAAGAAGTAACGTTTCCTTATAACCGGTACTAAAGCGATATAGTAAGGTTTTAAATCCTTTATAAAGACCTTATATATAGGAATAATCGACGGTCCTATCTAGCTTATCGATTATTACCTTCGCTTACCGATTTACGTCGTTAAAGATAGGTTCGTTAGTTATCCCTTATTACTTGGTATAAACTTTATTTTCTAGTCCCGTATAAAACTCGAATTCGACGGAAGTACCTTTATAAGAACCGTTAACTTTAGCTCGGCCCGGATAATAATCCCTTTCGTTATTAACTTAAGAAGCGATACGTTACTAAGCCTTATATTCGGCGATTAGGAAAACTAGATATTATTAATATCCTAAGCCGCTTTAATGGCGTATATAAGCCTAAAAACGCGTTCCTAGCCGAGTACCTAAAGACCGACGTTAGCCTTTAAGCTAAAATTAATTATACCCGCTTTTATAACGACGACATAAAGGTAATACCTATCTCTAAAGTTAAGGATTTATCGGCCTTCGAACTTAGTTTAGATAAAGGAAATAAAGCGATCGCTAGATTAAGCGACGAAGAATTCCTTTACGTCTTTAGTAAAGCCGTTACGAAGGTAATTCGATATACGACGTAAGAATCGAAATAATATAAGCGAGACCTAGCCTTTATTTCGGAATTAACTTACTAAGTTAAACGTACGTTTTTAATTAATATTATATATAAGCCTAAGTCGCGTAAAGTTTAGCCCGTAGATAACGTACCGTTAAACGGTTAAATACCGTTAGGAATATTCGATTAAAAGGATTAGGTAATAAGAAAAGTTAAGTCGAAGTACGAACCGTTAGAGGTATTATAGCGCGATAAATTTTATAAGAATATTATATTAAGATTCGTTAATAACTTCCGAGGTATTAGATTAATAACGGAAAGGCTTAACGCTATTAAAGTAGGTTTATTAGATACGGAATTAACCGATTAAGAGAAAGACGTATTTATTAAGATCCTATACCGAAGAGAGATAATCTTAGCCTAGGATTTCTTTAAAATCGGGAAAATCCGACCTAAGGTTTACTTCGATTATAAGATTAGGACGGTACTATATAACGCCTGGTAGGTTAAGGGTATCCTTATCTTAATACTCCTTAAGGAACGAATAATCGAAGTCTTATATATACGATTAAAGAACGGAATCTTAAAAGAGAGTTACGGTTCTTATCGAAATACGTAATTCGTAATCGAAAAGAAAGATAGTAATTTACGACTTATTAATTCTACGATAAAACTTAACGCCTAAATTATTCGCGACGCCTTCCTATCCCGAAATAAAGACTTCTTTACTTAAGAATTCGTTATATATTTAATCCTTATAGTCGTCGACTTTTTCTTTAGGTACGATTAAGTAACGCTAGCGAAAACGAACCGTAACCTAATTACGTTTGCTACTCCTATTAGCCTTTTACGTATAACGACTTTATTATAGGACGCGACGAACTTAATTACCGCTTTTCTTCGAGCCGTTATACGAATTCTTTACGATTTAATTCCTATTAAATATAAGCCTTTCTTCGACGACGTCGGTATTAAAGGGCCGGTATCGAGATACGATAACTAGGAGGCTTTTCCGGAAATCCGACGCTTTATCCTTAAGTACTTATAGAATATCGACGCCGTCCTTTTAAACTTCGAATTAACCGGTATTATTATTAACGCCGTTAAGTCTACTTAGTATAAAGGTAGTACGGTAATCGTCGGATATTTATACGGTATAAACGGTAAGAAGTTCTCGGAAGTAAAGATAGTTAAGATTTTAGAGTAAAAGTTATATAAAAATATAAACGAAGTAAGGTCTTTTATCGGTATTACGGTTTTCTTTAGAATATAGATCGATTATTACGCTATAATCGTTAAACCCCTCCTAGTATTAATACGTAAGGAAATATACTTTATTTAAAGTATCGATTAATAATATATTATAAATTCGCTTAAGATTACTTTTATTAACGTACCGGTATTAATTATTTTAAACTATATTATCGAATAACTAATCCGAGTAAAAGTCGACGCATTAAAAAACGATTAAGGCTACGTATTAGGTTAGGATAACGATAAAGATAACTTTAAACCTTCGAAATACGAATTAAGGATTTAAAGAGGAGCGGAGTTATATTACGACGCTACGAAACGAGAGTATCTAGGAGTCGTTAAATCCTTACGACGGCTTCGAAATTATCTTTACGGCATTTACTTCGTATTTAAAACCGACGCTAAAGTATTAATCGCTTAACTTAACGACGGATTCTTTAGTTTTCTAAGCGCTATCCTTACTAAGTAAATAACCTATATTAAGATATTTAGCTTCGATATTTAGTATATATCCGGTAAGAGATATTCCGCTACGGACGGTTTCTTACGTAAACCTAGCGGCCTAAACGACGACGACGACGATTAATAGGAAGGCGATATAAAGGACTTTATTAATATATAGTTTAATATAATATACGCGAATATAATCGTATTACTTAACGTCGTTAAGTAATCTAACGATTAAGCCTTATCGTTATAACCGCCGGAAGAATAGTTAATAAAGTCGTAAGAAATAATAACGTTTCTTATGCGATTTTAATTACTTATTCGATTAAGAGATAACCGATTAGTAGGGTATTAAAAGCGGTAAACCCGGTTTAAGAAGGAAGCGCTTAAATACGTCGTTTCGGAGGATATCCTATAGAGGAAGCCCGAAAAGTATAAGGATATACGACGAGTTATCGACTAAGAGAAATTACGTAAAGCTATAGTTAAGGATTATTACGAGGATTTCGGCTATAGGGGACGTATTTCGACCTACGATCGGATAGTTAAACTATATTATTAGCGCGGTATATTTAAATACGTCGCCCGAGAGGTTAAATCGTATCCTAGATATTAAAAAGGAAATAATACCCGGAAAGTCGATCCCGCTTTATATAACGAGCTAGTTAACGTTCTTACTTATTAGGTAATAAACGTATAATATATATTAATAAATAACGGATTTATCGTAATAATCGAAGCACGAAATAAATTATTCGGTTTTCTCGAAGCCCGAGTCATTAGAAAGATAGATTTTAAAACGATCGCTAAGTTCCTTTAGGAGTAGATATTCTTATAGTACGGCGTATCCTTAGTAATTAAATATAATAATAATTTTAAGAATAAAAAGAAGGTTCGTAAAGTAATAAAGTTAATCGGTACTAGAGTTAAAATCGGTATTACTTATTTCCCGTAATCTTAGGATATAGTCGAGGTTAGGTATAAAATAATTCGCGGAGGCCTTATAAAAGGTATAAACGGTAGCGATCGGGGATAAACGAATCTATTAGGCGTAATTATATAAGTAAATAAGACTTCGACGCGCTTATACGGAATATCGTTATACGAATTAATATATAAGCGTAAGGTTATTATTCCGATAAAAACCGTTATTCCGACCTAGCGTATTATAAACTAAAAGAATATCCCGGACCGAGAATCGCTTTTAGTTATACGCGTACGATTAATCGAGAAACGCTAGGAAGATATATTAACCGTAACTAAGGTTTTAGCGGTTAAATATAAGGAAGCTACCCGGTATTAGGACGAAAAGAACGCTTACCGGATACGAAAAGAGCCCCTAAAAACCGACGACTTCGTATTATTATACGATACGTTACGATATATAAATAAATCGATAGCCGTAAAACTAAAGTACTACTAAAAAGAACCGTATTTAATCGCCGAAGATTTAGGCTATAGTCGTTATAAGCTTAAAGAACCGGATAAAGTTACGTTATTATACCTAGTTTTAAGCTATAAACTACGGAAATTTATTTAAGATACTAACGGGTTTTAAAAGCTAGAAAACCCGGAGAAGGACGAATGAATTATACGCCTACTACCGATTAAATATAAGAACTAGAAATCGACGATTACTAACGATTTCTAAGCTAAAGAAAGCCTAGAGCCTATGCCCTCGGTAATCGACGACAAAGAAAAAGAATAATTAACCCCGAATAATAAGATACGAATTATAATAAAAATATTAAATAGGAAGCTTAAAGGATACGAAGTTATATTTAACGATAAACCCGGACTAAGAAGATCGACCCGACTTAATAAATAACCCTCTTATTATAATACGATAAGGTTATAATATTTTAAAATAACCTACCTATACCGATCGAAGAATAATAAAGCCTAGGAGCTTAATATATAGTCGCTTTCTTAAGTAAGGGAGGAAAGAAGTTATTCCTATATGGTTATTAAACCGGTAGCCTATATACGAAATTAATACCTTAAATTATAATACTAATAAATACGCCTCCCTTATTTCTTACCTTAAAAGAAAGTATGTTTTTATAGATTATTAACGCCGATTAACGCGTTCCTATACTTAGATAAGTTATCTTTTGCGTTTATCGTTAGGAATCCGGGATATTAATATCCTAGTGTTACGTAATTATTATATTTTAATATAGGTATATTTTAGTATTTAAAGGAAAAGCAAGGAAAGTAATTTATATTAATAAAAGCAAAAGAAAAAGGAAAGAAAAGGAATACGCGTTTAAAAATAAACCAGAAGTAATATATACCCGCCGATTAATATCTCTCTTTTCCTCTTTGCCTTCTTATTTTATCCTTTACTTACTAGTTACTAAGAAAACTAAAAACTTATTTATTTTCCGACCCCCGGAAAATAACGATCTTCGAGTTTATTATAAATAATAACTCTTCTTCCGTTACCCGTATTATATACTGTAGGTATATAGCCTAGCTTAGATCCTTTACTAGAAGGGGATTGCGATTTATCCTTATCCGTAAGTAGGTAAACCGTTCGTCCCGGAATTTATAACGTACCTCGTTAATAGAGAAAAAGTAAACGCCGTAAGAGTACCTAAAGATACGATCGGGAGCTAGGAAACGATAGGAAAAGAACGGCTATATGCCTACGTATTTAGCGGTATCGGAAGAGGTAAGCCGGCGCTCGTAGTATTAATAAGATACCTCGTTAGGTACCTTATATTATTAAACGAATAAACTAACGACGTAACGAGGATCCGTCGCTAGTCGACGGAAATACTCGCTAACCGGGCCTTTATTATTAATCTTTATAAATAACGTCCGACGGCGAGAAAACTAAACGTAACGGATAAGGGGTATAGCATAGTTCTAGAGGTAGGTAACCTCCTAGAAATCCTTATTTAGGATTTCCTACGTAATATACCGGCCGGCTACCGGCTTACCTAGAAAATAAAACCGAACGTTATAAATTATCTTACTATTAATTAATTTAACCTTCGATTAATAAATCTTATTAATATTAAGAGCTATATATTTAGCGTTACTGATTTATTACCCGAATTCCTTCGATACCTCGGAGCTACCGGCCGATAATTACTTTCGGGCTTTGGTTTAACGGACGGAAGTACGGGGTATATAATACTTATTAAGGCTTAGGAATTAGCCGATTAACGTCCCGAAATTCCTCGGTAGAGGATAAGCGGCGGAAGGATTCGTTAGGCTACTTATTTATTAAGTTTACCGGCGGCGGTATCGATTTAACCCGTTAATACGTTACGGCTTTCTTCTTATCCTTTTTAACCTTCTTAAACGCTCCGGCGATCTTTTTATCGGTAATTCCCGTAGCCTTAAGTTATTCGAATAACTTAAGGACGGACGCCTGGTTTAGTTTAAGGAGTTACTTCTGGATAATAGGATTTATTATATATATATATATAAGAGAAAGAGAAATAGGGACGACGAAATTATAAATCTAGAATTAAGAAAAGTCGAAAAACGAATTAAAACGAAGATAAAGGACCTAGGGAAAGGAAGAAAGGAAATAAATCGGAACCGTAAAATAGCGAGAAATAAAAGGGAAGGTCGGACGAGAACGAGAGAGGCGAATACGTTACCTAGGTCGTAAGTACCGTACTTAGGAGAGTCTCGATAGTACCTACCTTAGCCTACGTTTAATTACGAATCTACGAACGTATGTATTTATTACTTTATTAAGAACATATAATAAGAAGCTATAAGCTAGCGTATTTTCTATTATAACTTTATACGTATACGGGAAAACGCGCTTTCCTAAAGCGTTAGTTATAAAGGTATATCTAATTATATCGTCGATACGTTTCCCTTCCTCCCTCTCTTTTTCCTTTTTAGGTATCTTATTTCGAAAACCCCCCTCCCTTATAATTATTATATTCTTACTAATCTCTAGCCTACCTTTCTTATTATTAATTTAAAGTCTTATTTTTACCTTTAATTTATTATCTTTTCTCCTCCTTTTCTTAATTTTTTTTTTTTATTTTTATTATATCTTTCCCCCGCTCCGCCGGAATTCCTCCCTCCTTTTCCCTTCCTTCCGTCTATAAAGACGTACGTCGTACCGATTTAACCGACTTAATAGAACTCCTACGGGAGATTTATAGTAGTAAAGATAACTAAAGTAATATAAAGGAATATTAGCTTAATACTCTAGATAACTACGATTCGGAAAGGAGTTAGATCGAGTTAAGATCCGATATAGCTTAAGTCCTCCGGCTATCCGTTAATCGGCCCCGAATTATAAACTAATAATAATAAGAGTAAACGAAGGTAGCCCTAGCTAATTCTTTCGTTTATATCGCTCGTTATAACTACCTTACTAACGAGGATATCCGTACCTTTTATATTATAATAAGTTACGATTTCGAAGGTAAGAAGGCGGCCTTCGAAATAAACCCGTATTAAACGATAGGCTACCGATCGATAAGATCGTTCGATTTCCTAACCCGCCGATACCTTCTCGATAATTCCGCCTTTACTTTAGTCTTTACGATTTATACGGATCTAATAAACCTCAAACGAGTTATTACCGACCCTACGAAGTTCTCTTAGGCCTACTTCGCCGTAGCGCTATACCTCCTTAAGCTCCGAAAATTATATAGCTTTAATATAGTTAGGAACGGCGCCTTCGATCGGGCGGCGTACGCGCTTAGTTAATTATAGCGAGCCTAGGAAGGCGGTAGCCTCGAGCCCGATATAACCTCCTAATTTACTTACTATATCGCGTTAATAAACTAATAAAATAACTATAGCTACGGTTTTTAAAGCGGTATTTTACCGTATCTTATCTTTAAACGATCGATCGAGGTCGCGCGTTAAGCCTAAGAAAATAAGGGACTTAATTTCCTTAATACTATAAAAGAATACGTAGAGGTAGTAGAGTAATTTTATAACGTTCGGGTTTTAAAGGAAGAGGTTAGTATCGTTAAGCGTCTTCGGTAAGCCGTAAATTACTAAAAGCGAATTAATCTTATTAACGCTATAGCCTCGGCGTAAAGTACGCCGATCGGCGAATCCCTTAGCCGTAAATCCTTCGTTCGGTTTATCGCGTAAGCCGAGGTCTATCGTTCTTCTATAGCCTTAATACCTAACCCCTTTTACTTCCTCGTATTAGCGGACGTAAACCTCCGTTACGATAACCTCGTTAAGGTTATAACGCGTCCCTTCCCTTCCCTTAGATTAAAAAGGATTAAGGCTTTTTAATCGGGGAAAACCTCTATATTATATAGGTAAAGGAGAGATACCTAGTTAACCCTCGGAACGCGTCCTCTTTCTTGCTATCCTCTTAATTAAGAGAGCTAAGACGAAACTAAGAAGAAAGTAGCCGAAATAAAGAAGAAAAACGCCGATCGGGTTAGATCGGCGAAGGTAAACCGGGTTAAGTTAGCCGTAAAGTAATAAAGGAACCTCCTTATAATATTAAACGAAAAGCTAAAGATACGACGGTAGTAATTAAATAATAACCGATAGAATAGAATTTCGCGGTAGTTTTTAAAGGAAGATATTAATCGGGATATACCGTATTATCCTTTTTAGTTTAATTATTCCTTACGGTATAATTAAATTAGAAAAGCTATAATAATACGGTAAGATATACCTTCTTAATATATTACGTAATACGTTACGATAGGCCTTATACTTATATAGAGTAACCATAGCTTCCGTAAGTACGGGATATACTATGTTTATTATCTAATTTATTACCTAATTAGATTACTATCTTTATTATTTTTACCTTAATTAAAGATTCGTTTTAATTATTAGATTCGTCGTTTTCTGATTAGTATATCTATTTTAGTTATAGGCGCTTAAGTTACTTCGTCGTACCGCTATAGCTAAATAAGTAACTTTTACGTTTTACCCCTTTTCTTCCCTTACCTCTTATACCTTCGGGCTAGCGACTATTATATCTCTACGACTAAGGGGCATAGCTAAGATACGATAACTACATTAAATTCCTTACCTCTCGATTAATATAGCGATATTAGTTTTATCTATTCTAGACCATCGTACGTACTATAATCTTCGATAAAGTACACCTTCGAATAAACATATCCGGGTCTCTAGCATCGCGTACGCTCTGCTCCTCCTTAGTATATACGGATAAGGGAATATAAGAGAGCCCGAGATAAGGCACTTAGTAATCGATTAACCTTAACGAGGTATAACGAGATTAAAGAGCAACCCCCTTAAGCTACTATCGCGAGCGAAGGACTATAGTTAACCTTATTATCGTAAGCTTAACTAAGGAGTATATTACGTAGGTATATATCCTTAGTAAGAACTACTTAGCTTACCTAAGCTAGTTAAGTATTATTATATATACCTG
The DNA here is from genome assembly GCF_024521655.1 of Durotheca rogersii. Classification (NCBI taxonomy): domain Eukaryota; kingdom Fungi; phylum Ascomycota; class Sordariomycetes; order Xylariales; family Xylariaceae; genus Durotheca; species Durotheca rogersii. The sequence goes on from NW_026251313.1 coordinate 9,034, forward strand.
TAAATTACTTCATACTCTCTTATAGCTTTCCTTCTTTTTTAGTTAGTTAATATATACCTTTTTACCCGCATTTCATTACTTCCTTTACGCATAACCTATTAACCTAAACGTAGCTCTCGCCAGCTACGTAACATATATTATATATATAGTTAACTATTCCTTAATCGAGAGCGAGTAATTATACGAGTAATTATTTTTATTTATAATAGATTATGGAATACTAAGTAGGGGGTACGAAGAGTATATAACTTAGGAGAAAATACTATTAGTAATGAACCGGAGTATATATAGATAAGGGAATATAAGGGAGCCCGAGATAAGGCACTTAGTAATCGACTAACCTTAACGAGGTATAGCGAGACTAGGAAATAATCCCTTTGGGTTATTATCGTAAGTAAAGGATTATAGTTAACCTTACTATCGTAAGCTTAACTAGGGGGTATATTACGTAGGTAAATACCCCTAGTAGGAACTACCTAGCTTACTTAAGCTAGTTAAGTATTACTATATATTAAACAGGAGCAGCGTGGACACGCTGACGGAGGCACGAAACAAGGGCTATCCAACTGCTAATAACTGGCCCAGTGCCGATCAACTAAGATCACAGCTATAAATAGCTATAATCGGTTAATCGGCTAGCTGAAACGGCAGCTGGGAAAGGGGACTGGAAAAGGGCAAAGACGAGGAAGGCTAGAAAGGCATGGCAAGAAAAGAGTAAATAGCTATAGGTCGTGATATTTATAGGTCTAAGTCTGGCTAATGAAAATATAAGTACGCGACCCATATAAATATACATCGAAAAGGCTACGTAGCCTAGATCCACCGTACTACTATAGCCTCCCTAGTTTAATTGATCCGTAAGGAGTAATTAAACTCCTAATAGTAATAGGTACGGTGGCTCTCGTTCCTGTTGAACCTAATTAACCTAATCCCGATTAACCCTGATCAACTAAAAGCTAGCTAGTTCAATTAAAGGCTAATAGGATAAGTCAGGAAGAAACAGGTTAACTAGGCGATTGCAATAGTAATAAGTGGGTGGTGGGTAGGTAACTACAACCGTGCCTAACTATGCCCGATCCTAATCAATCCCGAACCTATTCAATCGCTACCAACTAGAAGCTAAGCCAGTTTAATCAACGATCAATAGGAAACAACAGGAAAGATCTAATAACAAGAATAACTAGGCTAGCGGAGCTATAAACCTATAAACTGACCTAATCAACCTGTTCCTGATCAACCCTGATCAACTGGGAGCGAGCCAGGTCCATCAGGGCCATCAAGAAACAACAGGGATCAACAGTCAGGAAATAGGAACTACAACGGGTAGGTAAAATAAGCGTAGCTCCCGTAAGAAACAAAGAAATAATCCCATACGATGTAACGTAATCTCCGTCCTTCTCTTCCATGGTTATTACCGATCCTTTTTAACTAATTCCTGATCCTGTAAACTAACTGATATATCCTATTTAATGACCGTTTCTGTGACTCGTTTCTGGCTCGTATCTAACTGTTATTCGTCCGGCAGCATCTACCGGGCTTCCCTTGACCCTCGATCCCTTCCTTATACGTAGTTCTAGGGGCTCTCTAGGCTCTTCCTACCAACCACATATCGGTAAGGGCGATAAGAGGGGTCTCCGGGCATTAACCTATGACTCGTTTCTTTCCTATAGCTATTTCTAGGCTATCTTATTTAATATCTTATCTATTTCGTATCGCGGTATCGTCTATATAGGTCTTTCGCGCTAATCGGTAGGTCCCGATCAGGTTCGTAGGTATAAGGTATATCGGTATCTTCTTAGTAATTAAAGGCATCGTAGTACCTATCAGTTAAGGAGAAACCTCCCCAGGTACCGTAACTAACTAGCAGGGATAAAACAAGGGCGATCGGAGCTATCGGCAAGCCTCTTGTAATTAAAATAAACCGATCGGAAAGGACTAACTGCCTTTAAGCGCGTGTTATAAAAAGGGGGTAGTGGCGGTAACTTGGTCAGATCAACTAAGGGCGAAAAACTGCCATCTAGGCACTTGAAAAACGACGGAGGTAAAACCAGATAAAAACGGGTACTGCTCCTTTAAAAGAGATAATTAAGAAACGAGGATAGGATAGATCTACTAATCGGCGAACGAGCTTTTAGGTAAGCTAATTAAAAGCTAATGGGAGGGCGTGATTATTAATGGTCGCCATGGTTATCTACCCTCCCTATTGATCCAGCCACCTGAAAATTCAGGCTATGGCCTGAAAAGGCTTAATCCGAAAGCTACGAAAAACGGCTCTGGAGCTACGAAAACAGCTCCTGATTAACTGAAAAACAGGGAATCTCCTAATCGTCGTATCCTAAACCTATTGACTGCAAAAACGGGCGTAAAAGGTCGCTCCTAAGACTGATGAGGTTACGGCTCGGGCTACTAGGTGGTCGCCACTAAACAGGAGCAGCGTAGGCACGCTGACGGAGGCACGAAACAAGGGCTATCCAACTGCTAACAACTAGCCCAGTGCCGATTAACCAAAATTACAGCTATAAATAGCTATAATCGGTTAATCGGCCAGCTAAAACGGCAGCTGAGAAAGGGGACTGGAAAAGGGCAAAGACGAGGAAGACTAGAAAGGCATGGCAAGAAAAGAGTAAATAGCTATAGGTCGTAATATCTATAGGTCTAAGTCTAGCTAATGAAAATATGAGTACGCGACCCATATAAATACATATCGAAAAGGCTACGTGGCCTAGATCTACCGCACCACTATAATATACCTATAGATTGCTCTATACTCTTGAATAGCTTTCCTTCTTTTCTAATTAGTTAATATATACTTTCTTACCCGCATTCCATTACTCACTTTGCGTATAACCTATTAACCCACACGTAGCTCTCGCTAGCTACATAATAAATATTAATTTCATAATACTCTCGATCGGCTTTATAACTATATCCGCTACTCGCTACTAATAGATATAACCTAAAATCGGTTCTACCATAGGAGTAAAGAACGATTATATTACTTCCTAAACGAAGACCTAGATAAACTAGAGTTAATACTAATCCTAGAATCGATTATTACTTAAACTAAGCGTAAAGAAGAACCCATCGCTTATTATATCTTATTCTACGTATATTAAAGCGAGGAATCTCTAGAGTAAGTACGTAGGAGAGTATATTATTATCTAACCGGGAAGCTAAAACTTATACCCTTCGACCTACGATACTCTAAGAACGAAGAAGTAATACCGAAGTAAGAAGAAATACTGTAGTGGTGCGGTGGATCTAGGCCACGTAGCCTTTTCGATGTGTATTTATATGAGTCGCGCACTTATATTTTCATCAGTCAGACTTAGACATGTAGACATCACAGCCTACAGCCATCCACTCGTTTCTTGCCATGCCTTTCTAGCCATCTTCGTTGCCCTTGCCCTTTTCTAGTCCCCTTTCCCAGCTGCCGTTTTCAGCTGGCCGATTAACCGATTACAGCTGTTTACAGCTGTGATCTTGGGTTGATCGGCACTGGGCCAGTTGTTGGCAGTTGGGTAGCCGTTTCGTGCCTCCGTCAGCGTGCCCACGCTGCTCCTGTTCAATACCTAGAGCTATATCGGAAATTAACGTTATTTAAATAATCGAACGTAAATATAACTACGAATTATACGAGACTAAGATCTTAAGTTATAATTAGACTAAGGGTCTTATCGACGACGAAGGTATTTATTATTATAAGGGTATTATTAAGACGGACCTAGTCGAAGTTAACGTAATTAAGCGAGCTAAAGGTCCTAACGGTAAGTATATCGAAAGAGAAGTACCCGATTAAGAGGATATAAAAGTCCTATCGTTATAGCTTAAGCGTAAACTAATTAAAGCTAGTAAAAATGCTACTTCGAATATAAACGATTAAGCTAAGAAGGCGAAGATTATTAACGAGTTATTAAGAGAATTTTAGCTAAATAAAATTAATAAGAATAATAGGAAACGCTTCGAGGTTTCGTAGGACGACCTAATTAAGTTCATACCCGGGTTTTCGGAATAGGTAGTTAAATACCTTACGATACGCGTTATAGAGATTAACGAAGGTTAATATAAGGTTATTAAGATTATAAAAGAATAGGTATAAAAGGATCGGAAAGAAAGCGTTAAAATACCTAGCGTACCGTAAACTACCGCTTCGTTTACTAATCCTTCGAGTAAAATATCGGTAAATTCTATTATCGTAAGGGATACTAGGAACTATATCCGGCCTTTTCTTAAGCTAGTAGTTAACGTAAGACCTAATAAGGACGAAGCTCTCGTATTTATTATAATCGATATAAAAACGTAATTTAGCATAATCGTAAAAAGCTACGTAAAGAAGTAGCGTTTCCTTATAACCGGTACTAAGGCGATATAGCGAGGTTTTAGATCCTCTATAGAGACCCTATATATAAGAATGGTCGACGGTTTTATCTAGCTTACCGATTATTACCTTCGCTTATCGATTTACGTCGTTAAAGATAGGTTTATTAATTATTCCTTATTACTTAATATAAACTTTATTTTCTAGTCCCGTATAAAACTCGAATTCGACGAAAGTACCTTCATAGGAACCGTTAACTTTAACTCTGCCTAAATAATAATCCCTTTCGCTATCGACTTAAGAAGCGATACGCTATTAAGCCTTATATTCGGTAATTAGAAAAACTAAATACTATTAATACCCTAGGCCGCTTTAATGACGTATATAGGCCTAAAAACGAATTCCTAGCCGAGTATTTAGAGACCGACGCTAGCCTTTAAGTTAAAATTAATTATACCCGCCTTTATAACGACGATATAAAGGTAGTACCTATCTCCGAAGCTAAGGACTTATCGGCCCTAGAACTCGGTCTAGATAAGGAAGATAAGGCGATCGTTAAATTAAGCGATAAAGAATTCCTTTACGTTTTTAGTAAAGCCGTTACGAAGGTAATTCGATATACGACGTAGGAATCGAAATAATATAAACGAAACCTAGCCCTTATTTCGGAATTAGCTTATTAAATTAAACGTATATTTTTAATTAATATTATATATAAACCTAAGTCGCGTAAAGTTTAACCCATAGATAACGTATCGTTAGACGGCTAAATACCGCTCGGAATATTAAATTAAAAGGATCAGGTATTAAAGAAGGTTAAGTCGAAGTACGAACCGCTAAAGGTATCTTAACGCGATAAGCCCTATAAGAATATTATACTAAGATTCGCTAATAACCCCCGAGGTATTAAATTAATAACGGAAAGACTTAACGCTATTAAAGTAGGTTTATTAGATACGGAATTAACCGATTAAAAGAAAGACGTACTTATTAAGATCCTATACCGAAAAGAGATAGCCTTAGCTTAGGATTTCTTTAAAATCGGGAAAATCCGACATAAGGTTTACCCCGACTATAAGATTAAGACGGTATTATATAACGCCTAATAAGCTAAGGGCATCCTTATTTTAGTATTCCTTAAGGAACGAGTAATCGAAGTCTTACGTATACGACTAAAGAACGGAATCCTAGAAAAGAGCAACGGTCCTTATCGAAATACGTAATTTATAATCGAAAAAAAAGATAGTAATTTACGACTTATTAATTCTACGATAAAACTTAACGCTTAGATTATTCGCGACGCCTTCCTATCCCGAGATAAAGACTCCTTTACCTAAGAATTCGTTATATATTTAATCCTTATAATCGTCGACTTTTTCTCTAGATATAACTAAGTAACGCTAGCGGAAACGAGCCGTAACTTAATTACGTTTGTTACTCTTATTAACCTTTTACGTATAACGATTCTATTATAAGGCGCGACGAACTTAATTACCGCTTTTTTCCGAGCCGTTATACGAATTCTTTACGATCTAGTTCTTATTAAATACGAGCTTTTCTTCGACGACGTTAGTATTAAAGGACCGGTATCGAGATATAATAACTAGGAGGCTTTTCTAGAAATACGACGCTTTATCTTAAAGTACTTAAAGAATATCGACGCCGTTCTCTTAAACTTCGAATTAGCCGGTATTACTACTAGCGCCGTTAAATCTACTTAGTATAAAGGTAGTACGGTAATCGTCGGATATTTATGCAGTATAAACGGTAAAAAGCCTTCGGAAGTAAAGATAGTTAAGATCTTAAAGTAAAAGTTATATAAAAATATAAACGAAGTAAGGTCTTTTATCAGTATTACGGTTTTCTTTAGGATATACATCGATTATTACGTCATAGTCGTTAAACCTTTCCTAGTATTAATACGTAAGGAAATATACTTTATTATTACGGTTTTAAGAGCTGTTCGCTGGGTAAAAGCCGTATGTTAATAAACTAAAGCTAAACGAGGAGAAAAAGGAAGAAAGTATGCCCTGTGGGCCGTACTTGCGATAGCTAGCCTTATCCGCCGTAGGTACTGATTACGTGCTATGTCCTAGCACTAGCTAGGGCCTTATAATAGGCATAGCTTATTATATAAGGTCCCCTCTCGGAAAAAAAAAAAAGGTACGCCCTACCGCCCTTTTCTTCGGCGTCTAGTCCTAATAACCTAATCCGTTTTCTCTACGCCTTAGGATACGTACCGTATCCTTAGGTACTACCTCCGTTCCCCGGGTTACGCTAGTCGCTTCCTAGGTTATTATTTCCGCTTCCTAGGGTATTAATATACCCCTAGGCCTCCTTCCTTTCCTCTCCGGCGGTTATACTATACCCCGGGATCTCCTCCTCTGCCGTTTCCTTCCCGGGGCCTTTCGTTTCCTAGGGTACTATACCGGGCGCCTCTAGCCCTCCGGCGCTCTTCTCCCGGGTCCTACTCTTCCCCGGGATCTCCTCTTCCTTTTCCTTTCTCTTCTTTTCCTCCCTAGGTCTCCCGGGTTTCTTCGCCTACCGGGTACGCCTTCCCGGTAGCTACTCCCTCCCGAGAGCCCTTCCTCCTCCTCCTAAGGTACTACCGGCGTTCCGGGTATTATTTAGCCCCCCGGTATATCATTTCCTTAGGGTCGCCGTTTCCGTTTCCCGGGTTACGTTATCCGCTTTCTAGGCTATTATCTTCGTTCCTCGGGATATTATTATTTCCCGGGGCTAATCCCGATCCTCTTATTAAACCGTAAAGCTCTAAAGCCCCGCGTACGAAATCGCGTATAGGCGCCTATTAGGTTTAGTTTAGCTCCCGTAGCTACGGGATCGTCGGTCCGTCTACCGCCGTTTAAAGACCCTCGTTTATCTTCCGTTCGTTAGCGGAGCTAAGGCTCCGCTTAAGGGCGTATTAAGGCGCGTCTTTCTTTCTACTATCGTTAAAAGGCCTGCGGCCTCTCCTGCCGTTTAAAGGCCAGGGGCCTATCCTTTCGTACTACTAGCGGAGCCGTAAGGCCCCGCCGGAAGACGTATTAATAACACGCCGTCCCTACTCGTTTAAAGACTATCGCTTATCCGTATATTATTAATAGAGTTTAAAGAGCTCCGCTTAAGGACGCGCGGAGACGCGCCTTCCCGTCTGCTACTAGCGCCGCTAGCGCCCTTATCGATGTTATTAAGAGACCGGTAGTCTCTCCGTAAACCGCTAATACCTTTAGTACCCTTATCGAAGTACTATTATCCTAGCCGAAACCTTATCGTATTTCCTATTATTCTAACGCCGTTCCTTCCTTATGTTACGCTTTAGGCGTTCTTAACTTATCGATAAGCGCTATACTCTAACGCTTTACTATCATTATCCGGAAAAAAATTTTCCGCCGTTTTTAGCTATATTTTTCGTCGTTCTTATCTCGAAATTACTATCTAAATCTACGTTTTCTCGGGATCTATCGGTCGTTTTCTTTAGTTATCTTATATCGGTCCTCTCTCGTAGGTACTACCGGCGCGTATATCTAGGCTAATACCGCCTTTCCGACTACTAACTTTACCGTATAGCATCGCCTTTCCTACTACTAATCCCGCGTATTAAGATACTATTTCGTCGGTCCTCTTTCGTAAGGACTACCGGCGCGTATATCTAAAAGCTAATACCGCCTTTCCGACTACTAGCTTAGTACCGCTTCTCTAAGGACTACATCGCCGTTTCTACTACTAATTCCGCTCGCTTCGATATTACTTCTGTAAAACGATAAAAGAAGGTTAGTCTAGCTTTTTATTACGGTTTTAAGAGTTATTCGTTAGGTAAAAGCCGTATGTTAATAAACTAAAGCTAGACGAGGAGGAAAAGGAAGAAAGTATGCCCTATAGGCCGTACTTACGACAGCTAGCCTTATCCGCCGTAGGTACTAATTACGTACTATGCCCTGGCACTAGCCAGGGCCTTATAATAAGCATAGCCCATTACATTTATCTAGGATATCGATTAATAATATACCATAGATTCACTTAAGATTACTCTTATTAACGTACCGGTATTAATTATTTTAAACTATATTATCGAATAACTAATCTAAGTAAAAGTCGACGCATTAGGAGATAGTTAAGGCTACGTACTAGGTTAGGATAACGATAAAAGTAACTTTAGACCTTCGAAATACGAGTTAGGGATCTAGAAAGGGGCGGAGCTAAATTACGACGCTACGAAACGAAAGTATTTAGGAGTCGTTAAGTCTTTACGACGGCTTCGAAACTACCTTTACGGCATTTACTTCGTACTTAAAACCGACGTTAAAGTATTAATCGCCTAGCTTAACGACGGGTTCTTTAGTTTTCCGGGCGTTATCCTTATTAAATAAATAGCTTATATTAAGATATTTAACTTCGATATTTAATATATACCCGGTAAGAGATACTCCGCTACGGACGGTCTCTTACGTAAACTTAGCGGCCTAAGCGACGACGACGACGATTAATAAAAAGGCGATATAAAGGACTTTATTAATATATAGCTTAATATAATATACGCGAATATAGCCGTATTATTTAACGCCGCCGAATAATCTAGCGATAAAGTCCTACCGCTATAACCGCCGGAAGAATAATCGATAAAGTCGTAAGAAATAATAACGTTTTTTACGCGATTTTAATTACCTACCCGATTAAGAAATAACCGATTAATAAGATATTAAAAGCGATAGATCCGGTTTAAGAAAGAAGCGCTTAAATACGTCGTTTCGGAAGATATCCTATAGAGGAAGCCTAAGAAATATAAGAACATACGACGAGTTATCGATTAAGAGAAACTACGTAAAGTTATTATTAAGGATTACTACGAGGATTTCGGCTATAAGAAACGTATTTCGACCTACGATCGGATAGTTAAATTATATTATTAGCGCGGCATATTCGAATACGTCGTTCGAAAAGTTAAATCGTATCCTAAATACTAAAAAGGAAATAATACCCGGAAAGTCGACCCCGCCTTATATAACGAATTAATTAACGTTCTTACTTATTAGGTAATAAACGTATAGTATATATTAATAAATAACGGATTTATCGTAATAATCGAAGTACGAAACGAACTATCCGGTTTTCTCGAAGCCCGAGTCATTAGAAAGATAGATTCTAAAACGATCGCTAAGTTCCTTTAGGAGTAGATATTCTTATAGTACGGCGTATCCCTAGTAATTAAGTATAATAACGGTTCCGAAAATAAAAAGGAGGTCCGTAAAGTAACGGAATTAATCGGTACTAAAGTTAAAGTCGGTATTACTTATTTCCCGTAATCCTAAGGTATAATCGAAGTTAAGTATAAAATAATTCGCGAAGGCCTTATAAAAGGTATAAACGGTAATAATCGAAGGTAAACGAACTTACTAAGGATAATTATACAAGTAAATAAGACCTCGACGCGCTTATATAGAATATCGTTATACGAATTAATATATAAACGTAAGGCTATTATTTCGATAGAAGCCGTTATCCTAACCTAGTATATTATAAATTAAAAGAATATCCCGGACCGAGAATCGCTTTTAATTATACGCGTACGATTAATCGAAAGACGCTAAGAAGATATATTAACCGTAGCTAAGATTCTAGCGGCTAAATATAAGGAAGCTACCCGGTATTAGGACGAAAAAAACACTTACCGGATACGAAAAGAGCCTCTAAAAACCGACGACCTCGTACTACTATACGATACGCTACGATATATAAATAAATCGATAGCCGTAAAACTAAAAGTACTATTAAAAGAAACCGTATTTAATCGCCGAAGATCTAGGCTATAGTCGTTATAAGCTTAAAGAACCGGATAAAGTTACGTTATTATACCCGGTTTTAGACTATATACTACGGAAATTTATCTAAGATATTAATAGGTTTTAGGAGTTAGAAAACCCGGAGGAGGACGAATAGATTATACGCTTACTACCGACTAAATATAAGAACTAGGAATCGACGATTATTAACGACCCTTAAGCTAAAGGAGACCTAAAGCTTATACCCTCGGTAATCGACGACGAAGAAGAAGAATAGTTAGCCCCGAACGATAAGGCGCGAATTATAATAGAAATATTAAATAAAAAGCTTAAAGAATACGAAGTTATACCTAACGATAAACCCGGACTAAGAAGATCGATCCGATTATATAAATAATCCTCTTACTATAAATCGATAAGGCTATAGTACCGTAAAATACCCTACCTATACCGATCGAAGAATAATAAAGCCTAAGAGCTTAAGATATAATCGCTTTCTTAAGTAAGGAAGGAAAGAAGTTATCCCTATATAGTTATTAAACTGGTAATTTATATACGAAATTAATACCTTAAATTACGATACTAATAAATACGCCCTCCCTTATCTCTTACCTTAAAAGAAAGTATGTTTCCATAGATTATTAACGCCGATTAACGTATTCTTATATTTAAATAAATTATCTTTTGCGTTTATCGTTAGGAATCCGGGATATTAATATCTTAATGTTATGAAATTATTACATTTTAATATAAGTATATTTTAATATTTAAAAGGAAAGTAAGGAAAGTAATTTATATTAATAAAAGTAAAAGAAAAAGAAAAGAAAAGGAATACGCGTTTAAAAATAAGCTAGAAGTAATATATACCTACCGATTAATACCTCTCTTTTCCTCTTAGTTCCTATACCTTATCCCTTACTTATTAGTTATTAAGAAAACTAAAAACTTACTTACTTTCCGACCCTTAAAACGTAGCGATCTTTAAATTTATTATAGCTAGTAACTCGTTCTTCGTTATCCGTATTATAAGCGGGCATACGGCTTAGCTTAGATCCTTTATTAGAAGCGGGTTACGATTTATCCTCGCCCGTAAGTAGGCGAACCGCTCGTCCCGAAATTTATAACGTATCCCGTTAATAAAAAAGAGGTAGATATCGTAGGAGTACCTAAAGATACGATCGGGGGCTAAGGATCGGTAAGAAAAGAACGGTTATATACCTACGTATTTAGCGGTATCGGAGGAGGCGAGCCGGCGTTCGTAGCATTAATAAGGTACCTCGTTAGATACCTTATATTATTAAACGAATAAACTAACGACGTAATGAGGATCCGTCGCTAATCGACGGAAATATTCGCCGACCGGTTCTTTATTATTAATCTCTATAAATAACGTCCGACGGTAAAAAGACTAAACGTAACGAGTATAATAGGCTATGCTTATTATAGGGCCCTAGCTAGTACTAGGACTTAGTACGTGATTAGTACCTACGGCGGATAAGGCTAGCTATCGTAAGTACGGCCTATAGGATATACTTTCTTCCTTTTTCTCTTCGTTTAGCTTTAGTTTATTAATATACGGCTTTTACCTAGCGAATAGCTCTTAAAATTATAATAAAAAGCTAGACTAACCTTCTTTTATCGTTTTACGGAAGTAATAGTATCGAAGCGAGCGGAATTAGTAGTAGGAACGGCGATATAGCCCTTAAAGAAGCGGTACTAAGCTAGTAGTCGAAAAGGCGGTATTAGTTTAGATATACGCGCCGGCGGTACTTACGAAAAAAGACCGACGAGATAGTATATCCTAATACGCGGGATTAGTAGTAGGAAAGGCGATGCTAGCGTTTACGCTAGTTAAGTTAGCAGTTAGAAAGACGGTATTAGCTTTTAGATATACGCGCCGGTAGTAGCTTACGAACGAGGACCGATATAAGATAACCGAAGAAACGACCGATAAACCCCGAAAAAACGTAGATTTAGATAGTAATTTCGAGATAAGAATAACGAAAAATATAGCTAAAAACGGCGAAAAACTTTTTTCCGGAGAATAATAGTAGAGCGTTAGAATATAGCGCTTATCGATAAGTTAAAAACGTTTAAAGCGTAACATAAGGAAGGAACGGCGTTAGAATAGCAACGAAACGATAGGTTAAGTTAGGATAATAGTACTTCGATAAGAGCGCTAGCGGCGCTAGTAATAGACGGGAGGACGCGCCTTAGTACGCCCTTAGGCGGAGCTCTTAGCTCCGCTAGCGGAAGATAGACGATGGTCTTTAAACGAGTAGGGACGGCGTACCTTAGTACGTCCTCCGGCGGAGCCTCGCGGCTCTGCTAGTAGTACGAAAGGATAGGCCCCTGGCCTTTAAACGGTAGGAGAGGCCGTAGGCCTTTTAACGATCGTAGAAAGAAGGACGTGCCTTAGTACGCCCTTAAGCGGAGCTCTCGTTCCGCTAACGGAAGATAAACGAGGGTCTTTAAACGGCGGTAGACGGACCGACGATCCCGTAGCTACGGGAGCTAGGCTAGACCTAGTAAGCGCTTATAAGCGACTTCGTACGCGGGGCTTTAAAGCTTTACGGTTTAATAAGAGGATCGAGACTAATAATTCCCGGGGAATAGTAATACCTTAAGGAACGAAGATAATAACCCGGGAAGCGGATAACGTAACCCGGGAAATAAACGAAGTACCCGGAGGCGCGAAGAGCTTCCGGGTAAACGGAAACGGAGACGGCGGCCTTAAGGAAATGGCATACCGGGGGACTAGATAGTATCCGGAACGCCGGTAGTACCTTAGGAGAAGGAGGATAAGGAGAGGGGCTTTCGGGAGGAGTAGCTACCGGGAAAGCATACCCGGTAAGCGAAGAAACCCGGGAGACCTACGGAAGGAGAGGAGGAGATCCCGGGGAAGAGTAAGACCCGGGGGAAGAACGCCGGGGGGCTAGAGGCGCTCGGCGTAGTACCCCGGGAAACGAAAGGCCCCGGGAAGGAAACGGCGAAGGAGGAGGAGACCCCGGGATATAGTATAACCGCCGGGGAAGAGAGGAAGGAGGCTATACCTAAGGGGCATTAATACCCCGGGAAACGTACGAACGGAAGAAGGCCTAGGGATATATTAATACCTTAAGCGGCGGAGTTAGTAACCCGAGAAGCGAGTAATATATCCCGGGGGACGGAGGCAGTACCTAAGGATGCGGTACGTATCCTAAGGCGTAGGAAGAAAACGGGTTAGGTTATTAAGGCTAAACGCCGAAGAAAAGAGCGGCAAGGCGTACTTTTTTTTTTCCGGGAGGGGACCTTATATAATAGGCTATACTTATTATAAGGCCCTAGCTAATACTAGGGCTTAGTACGTAATCAGCACCTACGGCGGATAAGGCTAGTTATCGCAAGTACGGCCTATAGGGCATACTTTCTTCCTTTTTCTCCTCGTCTAGCTTTAGTTTATTAACATACGGCTTTTACCTAGCGAACAGCTCTTAAAACCATAATAACGGGCGAAGGATATAATATAGCTCTAAAGGTAAGTAACCTTTTAAAAATCCTTACTTAAAATCTTTTATACGATATACCGGCCGGCCGCCGGCTTATTTAAAAAATAAAACCAGACGTTATAAATTATCTTACCATTAATTAATTTAACCTTTAATTAATAAATCTTATTAATATTAAGAGCTATATACTTAGCGCTATTAATTTATTACCCGAGTTCCCTCGATACCTCGGAGTTACCGGCCGATAATTACTTTCGGGCTTTAGTCTAGGAGGCGGGAATACGGGATATACGGTACCTACTAAGGCTTAGGGATTAACCGATTAACGTTCCGGAATTCTTCGGTAAAAGGTAGCCGGCGGAATGATTCGTTAGGCTACTTATTTATTAGCTTTACCGGCGGCGGTATCGACTTAGTTCGTTAATACGTTACGGTCTTCTTCTTATCGTTCTTAGCCTTTCTAGACGCCCCGGCGATTTCCTCGTCGGTAATTCCCGTAGTCTTAAGCTACTTAAGTAGCTTAAGGACGGACGCCCGGTCTAGTTTCAAGAGTTCCTTTTAGAAGGTAGGATCTATGGTATATATATATATATAAAAAAAAAGAAAGAAACGACGAAATTATAAATCTAGAATTAAAAAAAATCGAAAAACGAATTAAAACGAAGATAGAGGACCTAAGGAAAGGAAAGGAGGAAATAAATCGGAACTATAGAATAGCGAAAAATAAGAAGGGAGGTCGGACGAAAACGAAAGAATCGAATACGTTACCTAAGTCGTAAGTACCGTACTTAGGAGAGTCTCGATAGTACCTACCTTAACCTACGTTTAATTACGAGTCTACGAACGTACATAATTATTACTTTACTAAGAGTATATAATAAAAAGCTATAAACTAACGTATTTCTTATTATAGCTTTATACGTATATAAGGAAACGCGCTTTCTTAAAACGTTAGCCGTAAAGGTATATCTAATTATATCGTTAATACGTTCCCCTTCCTCCCTCTCTTTTTCCTCTTTAAGTATTTTATTCCGAAAACCCCCTCCCTATTATTATTATATTCTTATGAATCTCTAGCCTCCCTTTCTTATTATTAATTTAAATTTTAAATTTTACCTTTAACTTATTCTTTTTTTTCCTCCTTTTTTTAATTCTTTTTTTAATTTTTACGATATCTTTCCCCCGCTCCGCTGGCATTCCTCCTTCCTTCTCCCCCCCTTCCGTTTATAAAGACGTACGTCGCGCTGATTTAACCGACTTAATAAAACTCCTACGGGAGATTTATAGTAATAAAGATAATTAAAGTAATATAAAGAAGTATTAACTTAGTACTTTTGATAATTACGATTTAAAGAAAGGCCCGATCGAATTAAGATCCGATATAACCTAAGCCTTCCGGCTATCCGTTAATCGGCCCCGAACTATAGGTTAATAATAATAAGAATAAACGAAAGTAATCCTAGCTAACTTTCTCGTATATCTCGCTTATTACGACTATTTTACTAACGAAGATATTCGCGCCCTTTATATCATAATAAGTTACGACTTCGAAGATAGAAAGGCGGCCTTCGAAGTAAACCCGTATTAAACGATAAGTTATCGATCGGTAGAATCGTTTAACTTCTTAACCCGTTAGTACTTTTTCGATAACCCTACCTTTACTTTAGTTTTTACGATCTATACGGATTTAATAAACCCCGAACGAACTATTACCGACCCCGAGAGGTTCTCCTAAGCCTACTTCGCCGTAGTATTATACCTTCCTAAGCCCTAGAAACTATTTAGCTTTAATATAATTAAGAACGACGCCTTTAATCGGGCGGCGTATACGTTCGGTTAATTACGGTAAGCCTAGGAAAACGGTAATCTCGAGCTTACGATAACCCTTTAGTTTATTTATTACGTCGCGTTAATAAACTAATAAGATAGCTATAGTTACGGTTTTTAAAGTAGCATTTTACCGTATTTTATCTTTAAATAACCGATCGAAGTTACGCGTTAAGCTTAAGAAAATAAAGGGCTTAATTCCCTTAATATAATAAGGAAATACGCCGAGGTAATAAAGTAATTTTATAGCGTTCGGGTTTTAAAGGAGGAAGTTAATATCGTTAAGCGTTTCCGGTAAGCCGTAAATTACTAAAAGCGAATCGACCTTATTAACGCTATAGCCTCGGCTTAAAGTACGTCGATCGGCGAGCCTCCTAGCCGTAAATCCTCCGTCCGGTTTATCGCGTAAGCCGAAGTTTACCGTTCCTCTATAGCCTTAGTACCTAATCCTCCTTACTTCTTCGTAGTAACGGATATAAACCTCCGCTACGATAACCTCATTAAGGTTACGATACGCTTCCTCTCTTCCCCCGGCCTAATAAGAATTAAAGCTTTCTAATCCGGGGAGACCTTTATACCGTATAGGTAGAAGGAAAATACCTAACTAACCTTCGGAACGCGCCCGCTTCCTTATTATCTTCTTAATTAAGAGGAATAAGCCGAGATTAAAAAGAAGGTAGCCGAAGTAAAGAAGGAATACGCCGATTAGGTTAGATCGGTAAGGATAAATTAAGCTAAGTTAACCGTAAAATAATAAAAGGGCTCCTTTATTATATTAAACGATAAGCTAAAGACCTACCTTTAATACTTAAATAATAACTAGTAGAATAAAGTTTCACGATAGTTTTTAAAGGGAAATATTAATCGAGATATACCGTATTATCCTTTTTAATTTCATTATTCCTTACGGTATAATTAAACTAAGGAGGCTATAGTAATACGATAAGATATATCCTCTTAATATATTACGTAATACGTTACGATAAGCTTTATACTTATATAAAGTAATTATAACTTCCGTAAATACGGGCTATGCTATATTTATTATCGAGTTTATTACTTAGTTAAATTATTATCTTTATTATTTTTACTTTAATTAAAGATTCGTTTTTATTATTAAATTCGTCGTTCTCTAATTAATATTTTTTTTTAATTATAAGCGCTTAAGTTACTTCGTCGTACCGTTATAGCCGAATAAGTAACTTTTACGTTTTATTCCTTTTCTTCCCTTACCTTTTATGCCTTCGGGCTAGCGACTACTACATCTCTACGACCAAGAGGTATAGCTAAGATATAATAACTACATTAGATTCTCTATTTCTCGATTAATATAGCGGTATTAGTTTCATTTATCTTAGACTATCGTACGAGCTATAATCTTCGATAGAATGTACTTTTGAGTGAACCTATCCGGGTCTCTAGCATCGCGTACGCTCTGTACCTCCTTAGTATTCGTACTTATTATGTTAACGAGATCGAAGACGTTATAAGAATAAAAGATTTTCTCGAAATAGTTATGGTAAAAATCGCCGTCGATTAGGCTACTCGGGTATTAATCGCTCTTACGAAAGCCGATAAACTCGGCGAATAATTAAAGACCTTTAAGTAATTAGATATTATATTTAATACTTTCGTTATTAAAAATAAATAGAAAGGTAAATTTAGTTATATAATTTTCTTAACGGCTTATTAAGGCCCGACTTTAGAAGCGAAATTAAATAATAATAACGGCCAAGGTAATATAACGAACTACGAATATCCTTATAAATCTAGAGGTAAATTATACCCGTAGTTAACTCGTATTTATAGAATCCTTTAAAAGGCCGTTACTGGTTAAATTACTCGCTACTTAAAAAGTTTCCTAAATAAAATTATAAAAGAAATTAAGATTAGATACGAATTGCTTAAATACGTTACTTCCGAAATTAAATTAACCGTTAAAGGTAGGACGCTTCTGTAAATAATATACCGAATAATCGCTCTAGAAACGGGAGAAGAAATAACGCTACTGCTATTATTTAATTAGTTAATATTAGTGTAATTATTATCGACCTACGCTTTATATACCTATTTATTCGAATTAGGATCTATTTTATAATAGATTTAATCCGTTACTTACTGTCAGAAAATACTGTCTTTAATAATTATAGCGTTATTTATCTTATTAATAATCGTAACCTATTAATAAAAAGGTCGTTCGTTCCCGCTAAAGACGGATAGATAATCGAAGTTAATACTACGAGCTTCCTTATTATTAATACGAGTCGTAAGATTATTAAGAAGTATATCCTACGTACCGTAGCGTTGATTGTAGTAATATCTTATTTCCCGAAAAGAAACGTCTGGTAGAAAAGATTAAGAAATACTACTAAACCGAGAGAAGATTCCGAGGTACTTTAATACTAGAAAGTAAGATATCTTAACCTCAAGGCGCTTAAAGCCTTCGTTAAAAACGCCTGAAATATTAAAATTAACGGTATAATTAAATTAAGAAAGCTATAATGATATAATAGAATATATCTTTTTAATATGTTACGTAATACGTTACGATAAGTTTTATATTTATATAAAATAACCATAGCTCCTATAAATACAGATTATATTATACTTATTATTTAATCTATTACTTAATTAGATTATTAACTTTATTATTTTTACCTTAATTAAAGATTCGTTTTTATTATTAGATTCGTTATTTTCTAATCTGTATATTTATTTTAGTTATAAGCGTTTAAATCGCTTTATCGTACCGCTATAACCGAATAAGTAACTTTTACGTTTAACTCCTTTTCTCTCCTTACCTTTTATACCTTCGGGTTAGTGATTACTATATTTCTATAACCGAAAGATATACCTAAGATACGATAACTATATTAGATTCCTTATCTCTAGGTTAATAAAGTAATATTAATTTTATTTATCCTAGACCATTGTACTTACTATAGTTACCGATAGAATATACTTTCAAGTAAGCTATCCAGGACTCTAGCATCGCGTATACTCTGCTCCTTCTTAATAGGCATATCCTATAATAGTTATTATTTAATTAATAGTTGACTATTAACCCTTTTTCGTAGTTTAATTAAACGTTAATTCTTACTTACTCCCTTTCTTCTAGCCTTTCTTCGGAGAGGTTTTAGGTTTTTAGTACGAAAACCTAAAAAAGCGTAGAGTGCTTAGACGTATTTTAAATTATTTTGTAATTCGTAGCATTCTTAGTATTATATAACCGTTTCTGCTTCCGTCTAAACTTACTACTCCTCTGCGGATGAATCGATGTCTCGCTATATCGCTAATAATAGATCGCTAGGAGTCACCAGTTATGATTCTGTAATTACCTAGCTAAACACCCCAGCCAGCCGGCAAGGGAGCAGCTAGCTGGCAGATGGTAACGACATGCTTTCCGGCTGTAACTTTAGAATATCTAGGTATACGACAATTCCAAAGCCGATCGATTGCGGCGATGCTGCATTACTCTTTCTTCGGATAGCCCCTATATTCGTGTAGTAGTTATTCAATGATCTCACCAAAAACCAAGTAGGTTACTAGTACACTGGTGCTAGAAAGCAGTGCTGAGAGCGGAATTTGACTTGTCTCGACTAAATAGACTCCGTAAAGCTGTCAAGCGCTGCTGAAACTTCAGCGCTCTGAACGAATGCCCCGTCGCCATCACCAATCGCCTTCTCGTCTACCGGTGCGAAGTGATGGGCATACTCAGGACCCCTTTCAGGCCCGTTTATTGCATGGATACTGGAATCTTCGTCGTTGTCTGCGTGGAAATCCACCACCGGCTCTGCATATATACTCATGCTCCTGTCGAGGTTAGGGCTTGAGTTTCCTGGTGACATTGACCGGTGCGAAAACACACCAGAGAGGATGCGCTGGTTGGCGTGGGGCTCGTTTGCGTCGGCGTTTGGGTTCTCCCTGCCTAGGTTGTGGGGCAATGGCCGGGACGTCTCGCGGACCTGAATGTGGTTGGCATCTAGCGTAGTCCCGTTCGGATACCCCCGATTAACCCTGGCATCCTCACGCAACTCCATCTCGTGGGCAGACAGGAGAACGTCTGTAGCTGGTGCTGGTGCTGAGTGTGGCTGGTTTAATAACGAGTGAGCAAGAGAAGCAGAAGGCCGGGACAAGTTGCCGTCATTAGAACTGAGAAGTTTGTTAGTTAATACCCCTCTTGTCGTATGTTCGTTGGCTTCGTTTGATACGCCCCGGTTTTCTTGATCTCGCTGAACCGTAGTGCTCGATATACTCTTGGGCGTATTGGTTCTGCTCCTCTCGTCCCGAATATCGATAAAGCAGGGTTCGCCACTGGGTGTCGGCGTGTTAACTAGTACCTTGGGGTCGTGGATGCTGGTGCTCGCGTCACCGGTATTAGTCCCAGGAAACCCCACGAGCTGAGCATCAGATACATCATTGGGGGTCCTTAAGGAGCTAAAACCAAAGCCGGGCATACTGGCGCCGGCCCGCCGCGTCTTGCTCGTCCCGGCAGCCCTATGGTTTGAGGAAAAGTCGTATTCGTCCCTACCGGTCTTGGTCACTCGGCCATAACCTCCCGTCCCGGAACCGCCCGTGAAATCGAACCAAGCAGAGCTGTCTACTTTTTGCGTACCTAAAGTGCCTGCGGACCCGGCGCTGACTCTGCCGTGGCGGGGAATTTCCGCGGTACTAGGCGTGGGTGGGAGCACACTACTGACCTCGACCCCTTTCCCGCCAGGGCAGCTAGAGACATACCCGGACTGACGCAGCATGCCTCTAGCCTGGCTCACGCGATGCCGCCGGGAGTGTAGGTGCGCCTCATACCCATCTTTATGATGCTGCGATGGGACGGGTATCATAGGGTTGGGTGGGCCACGGCGCCACATTTTGGGATTCGGCCAAGCAATACCGGCACTTTCGAGGAGGTCTACGAGGCATACTTGTTAGTAGGGTATATGTGCGAAGACGGAGGCGGTTATTTACCAAGCGGCGCATGCTGGAAGGAAAACGCAACGACGTTCTTAACCCGCTCGACAGGGATAGACAAAGATTCTGTCGAGATCCCCTCGCTGATGACGATCTTGATTCGGCCGATCTCATCGGCGGGATTCCAGAAGCTCTGCTGGAGTATTTCGCTGCGAAATGGAGGAAACCTGAGGTACTCCAAATCACCAGCTTTGGTAAATTCTAATCGACGTCAACTTTCAAAGGTCCGTTTACGTGACCGACACTGCTCACCAAAGCTGCGGCTGATCAACTGGGGCCAGGGGCCAGCGGGGTCAAGCAGGGACGACCTAGGACATATTCTTATTGGAACTGGCCTGAATACGACATGACAGACTGGTGACTCACGCGGCTATACAACCATCGACCAAGACCCGTGCCTCAAACTTGACCAATCCGGGCCGTCTGCTGTGGTTTCTGGTGAACCTACTGACGTCTGGCGTCTTCCAGCAATGAAGAGAGATGTTGAATGGCGTGCCGGAGGGGAGCCCTGGTATGAAGCACGTCATGGTTGGCAAGCCGAGCGACCCATGTAAGAGCGCAAATTCTGCCAGAGCCCGGATTAGCTTCGCGGCAACAGTCCCCAGGCCCGGGTGGAGTGTGGCGAGAGAGAAGCCAACCCACCAGCGTCGTGGACTACATGGCAACTAGTCTTGAACTCCTTGAACGGGATCTTGGAGTCGCTGGGGAAGAGAAGCACGTCCCAATCCTCAAACCGCATCCTTTGTGAGGCTGATCGCGACGTGGGATCTGAACGGCCAGAGTAGGTGGTGAGCTCGGGAGGGGGGTTGGCGACCTGTAAGATGTGACCTGCAAACTGCAATGCCTGGGGGTGCGAGCGGTGCTAGTTGCAAGATCTACCCAACCCAACGAAGAGACGGATTCCTATCTCGAGGCTAGGCAGAGAATGGCACGAAAGCCCGAGCCGACGGCCCCAGAATGTGACGACTGCCTAGGCAAGTCGCCTACGACGCCAGAAGGCCCCTCCCCATGTGGTTGCCCTGCCCCTAGGATCGAAGGCAGGGGCGTAAATGAGGCAGATATCACTGCGTTTCGAGGCGCCTCCCTCCATTTTGCGGCTGCTACACGTATTGCACTCGTACAGGCTAGCGAGGGGGTGCGTAGGAAATATGTAGGTAAGGTAAGTCAGGCGGGCGCACATGCCCCAGGTACGATCTGGGGGAAGCGCTGCGGCCGCTCAGTCAGGAGGCACCTAAGGTATAGGTACCCGATAGGGAGGTAGGTATCAGAGCCATATAAACACCTACTGGGAGTAGGAGCACCATCTTGGGCCCTCCACGATAAGCTGTCTGTCTGCCTGCCCACCCGCCTGCTAGGTACATATCGTGTAGGGAGTTGGTGTACCTCCGGAACGACCTCTGCCAGGTACAACAGGTAGTCATCACTCCCCGTCTGTAAAAGCGTCCGACCGTGCGAAGCAAGACGGTTATTGAGAATACTTACGCTGCCTTCCCATTCCTAAGTAGTCCCTAGCCAGGTAGGTAAGCGGGCTTGCTGCTGTTGCGGTCGAACGCGCGGTTACTTGGGCAACTTTTCTATGGTGGGCATCGGATATGGCAGAGCCCAGTGCTATGCGTCGAGAGGCAGGATCCCGTGTGCACAGTTAGGTTTGCAAGCTGCCGGCCGTATGACGATGGTTGGGCTACCCGGGCGAGGCATATTAGTCGATGGCGCTTGGTGGCCCTTCGCCTTGTAGAATTTGGGATGCTGTCTCTTTTTATTTTTATTTTTATTTTTTAGATTACGTCTGGAGCTAAGCGCCGTCTCAGCCTATGTACGGGGTCCTATCTCGTTATTCCTCCTCGGCGTCTTTGGACTGCTATGGCTCTGGATCGCCGGGTGCCCTAGCCTGCAAGCTTGGTCAATATCGAGGCAGAATCGTGTTGGTCCGCTGTCAACTTACCCGTACAGCGCTAGAGCCGCCCAATTCGCGCTCTAAACCGCCCTCGAATTCTCGAGGATATGATGGTATGTCTAGATACAATCTTCCAACCACCCAGCATACCCCCAAGAAAGTCGCGACAAATGCTCCAATTTGGAGCAAGCCCTTGCCGGGAGAGACCCAGGTATACTCGTGCGCGGAGAACATGCCGAGGCAATCATGATCCTCGTGGACAGGCTCGCCGTAGTTTCGTCGGTCTTGCTTGTCCCACCAGTCCCCATACGGATCGCGAAATTGCCGTTTTATGTACGGAGGGTTGATGTAGCCGCCGTTCTACGCACACGTCAATTCCTGATGTGCTTGTCGAGAGGAGGAGAGGGGGTGGGGGGAAGCAGTAACTGACCATTTCTGGATCTTCGGCATCGGTTGGGACTTTCCTATCTGGGAACTTCTCGTCGAATATGGCCCGGCTGTCGAAGGACGGTGGAAGGAATGTGCGTTGCTGGACCACGGCGAGTCTTCGTGCGGCCCGCGAGGCTGATCGAAGGGCCGAAGCCCTCGCAACTCGATACGGATGCATCTGAGGGATGGAATTAGCTACGTTTAAGTAACCTGGGGGGTTGCGCAATCAGTTGGGAGGCTAGCGCAATGTCTTCTGGCAACAAATACCGGAATTCTTAAGGGTCGGGTCTCCCCTATATATTGATCGATCCGGGACCCGTTCTGAGGAGGGAAGTTAGAGGCGACGATGTGGATTTGAGACACTCCTCCCCATCTACGTACCCCCGTCGTATTGAGAGCTCTTAAAACCACTGTCATCCATTCACTTTATATAGGAGGTACCTAGTAACTACAATAAGGGTACTGGTTTCATAGCACTTTTTTAGTAGGACTAGATGTATCTTCTTCTCTTATATAATACCTACCTATTTACTTACTTTTGCTATTTTTTTACTTAAATATATACTTTTTAAAAATATTATATGATAAGAATTATAATTTTTTAACTTTATTAAATTTTACTACTATAATATTTTATTTAATAAATTTTAATGAATTTTTATTATTACTTTATCATGTTAATAATATATATTATACCTTAAGTATTTAAGCTAAGTCTTTTAAGAGAGAGACCTTTTAACCTTTAGTATCTACCAATGTACTCCTGCTAACTTCGGATACGTAGATACCTGTGTACCTTCACCTGAGGTGGAGGTACCTTTCCGTACGTGTGCGGGACCTTTGCTGTGCCAGGTACCGTACCTAAGGTAGCGGGATGTAGGTGAGGTAGTATCCTCTTCCCAAGGCGAGGCGGAGACCCGACCAAAATTTCGGATCATCATCCAACTGCTGATGAAGGGTCATTCTGGCACAATTTCCATCACAACTGTTGCCCTAGCAGGCTGTGCACATCCAGGCCTTGATATGATATTCCCCTGTTAATTCTCTATCTGCAGACATACTTTTTTACCCCACAAATGCCGATTCCGTTGAAACCTGCGTCCTCCTCCTCTCCCAACTCCCCTGGACAGCTATGACGGCCACCGCGTCGCCCGAGTCTGCGCCTTCACACGACACTCCAAACCCTAACAGCCCAACGGCAACAACTGACAAATCCCGGTTACCTCTAGTTACCGATGTCCTCTCCATTCCCCTGAGCGGCACATCTAGCCTACAAGAGAGACCGGAGACACCTACCGAAACCCAATCGACCCCCCCGAATCCTTGGTCAGATAGCTACGATGCCAACAGGTCTATGGACACCTCTATTAGGGACGGAGATGCCGACGGGAGGCCTACTAAGCGACGCCGGGTCCGTGATATAACACCTCATAACGCCCCTCGTCGGCCTAAGCCTGAGTCGCCTCCATGGAAGAAGATAGAGCCTGATGGACCTACAACGTTTCATGAAAATGGCAAGCGCAGGTCTGGCCGGACCAACGCTGTCCCCTTGGAGCTGCAACCGCAGGGCCACAAGAGGATGACTAGAGGTGCTCTTCATAGCCTTCAGCCACCCAGCCCCCCCAAGGACAAGCGCATAGTTGCTAATAGCCATGTGAATGGGACGCAAAGGCAGGCATCCGCAGGCAAGGGAACACCATCTAAAGCTCCGATACCGAGTGCCAAGCTGAATACAAGAAAATCTCTGGGTAGTAACTCAAGACCTTCCCTGAGGACCAGGAGGCAATCTCCCACCCCCCTGGCTCAGACAACACCCCCGAGACGGTCCGCGCGAACACAACGCAGCTCCAGAGCCACCCAGGATGGCCTTGATGTTTCCCCTCTCGAACCCACCCAACCTGCCGATGAAAACCCCGACCTGCGCCCAACCAAGATACGGTTACGGCTGAGGGCCCCCGCCATCCCTACCGTTCACCCAGCCCAGGCCAACGTATTTCCTGGGCAGTCCATCGCACGTCCTAAGATAGCGTCTGATTTTCGCCACTTTGTTAGACGTGCTCCGTCAGTAGATGTCAAGGATGGTGGTTGGTTTGACCTTGCAGATGAAGGAGACCCGTATACCGAAGAAGCAGCTCAGAAGGATGCCGTCACTATCATGCGAATTGCAGCTGAAGCTGAACCAGGCGGGCTACTCAGTGAAGGGCGGTCCACACTCTATGCGCCGGAACCTGCTGAAGAGCCTCCACGGCAGTGGGCGCACAGGGATCACCTCGTCAAGCAGATGGCTTATTTTCGAAAGCTCATGCTCATAGAGCAACAACGGCACAGGGTTACGGCAAAGCGACTGGCTGAAGCGTGTCGGGACGAATGGATACGTCGTCAGCCCAAGACAGCAGAGCAAATTGAGACCGAGGCTCGAGCTGCATGGGCCAGTCGATACAAGACCGTTGTCAAAGCCATGGGTGGGATTTGGGACAATGTGAAGACCGAAATCAACCGTCGCCGTCTCGAAGAATGGGAGGCCGCTGAGCAAAAACGAGTCAAGGCTGCACTAAACGAGGCCGTGAATATGTCGGAACTCAAGCTACAGGCCCGCCGAGCACACTTCGATTCGGAACCCATGTCTGACGAGGATGACGGTGGGGCTGCTAGATTGGATGAGGAGGTTGATGAGGAGGAGGATGATCTGGCTTCCGACGGAGAGTCTAATTTGGGCGGGGAAACTGACAAAGATGAGGACGAAGACAACATGTCTTCTTCCGGCGACGAAGACGACTTGAGGTCTACCATCTCCGATGAGGGCCTAACGCAGGACCAGCTGAGAGAAAAATATGCCAACATTCCCGACCTGCCCGTTGAAGATTCTAATGCCGGCACCGTTAGCGATCATGATCAAAAAATGATGCTAGTCGGTGACCAAGATGAAACGTCGGATGAGTCGATCGACATGGACGATGACTTGGGGTCGAGCGATGAGGAGACCGGCACTGTTGAAGATGGTGGCACCTCCGACATTGAAGAGGCCTCTGCGGACGACGAGGAACCTTCTGAACTCCTAAGCCTCTTTTTCGGCAAATCTGAACTGCAGGAGATGAGGCGGGAGGCTGTTGCTAGCAGGCCGCACGTGCCCCAACAGGACGCACCGATGGAGGATGCCCCAGGCACGGCACCGTCTCAGGAAGCGATTTGCGCCGACAAGTCGAACCGCAGCGGGAGCTCGAGGTGTACGGATGCATCAGACGAAGCATTCTATCGAGAAAAGCCTCTATCATTACTACGAAAGAGGCAAATAAGTCCTGAAAATGCCTCGATCGCCCAGCTCGACCAGGACAAAACATCGGGCGACGTCCCCGAGACTTTTTTTGCCATGGCTGCTGGACCATCGAAAAGCCCGCGTGAAGCCAACAATCCGGGTGCTCCTTTCATGATACCAGAACCGCGCCAGGCCCAGGTCGTCGAAACAGACGCAATCGATGTTGTCGAACGAGATAAGGGGAATGTCCGGGAAAATGCGCCAACCGAAGCAGTTGAGCAGACCGTTTCGAAAAGGTCTGGTGTCGATGTCACCGCTGCGCTGTCAGATCAACAGCCATTAGCCACCCCAGATACGGATGCGATCTCGAACCCGCCTAGTCGTTATCGGAGCCAATCCCCACGGACGTCTGATACGAAGCCTTCAGAAATCGACACAGCTTCTGTCATCAAATCCGGTGGAAGTAGATCCACCTCGCCCCAGTACCAGGCGCCAAGGACGGATGTGCCGTTCCTGTTGCGAGGGACGCTCCGTGAGTATCAACATGACGGTTTGGATTGGTTGGCTGGGCTGTACAGCAACCAGACCAACGGCATTCTCGCGGATGAGATGGGCCTCGGAAAGACCATCCAGACGATCGCCTTGTTGGCCCACCTTGCCTGTCACCATGAGGTCTGGGGCCCACATCTGGTGATCGTCCCGACCAGTGTGATGCTGAATTGGGAAATGGAGTTCAAGAAGTGGTGCCCTGGGTTCAAGGTCTTATCGTATTACGGCAGCATTGACGAGCGCAAACGAAAACGCCAGGGGTGGAAGACAGATGATATATGGAATGTCTGCATCACGTCGTATCAGATCGTCTTGCAAGACCAGCAGGTCTTCAAGCGCCGACAGTGGCATTACATGATCCTAGACGAGGCCCATAACATCAAGAACTTCAAGTCTAAACGCTGGCAGACATTACTCACGTTCAATACGCAAGCGCGGCTCTTGCTTACCGGCACGCCTCTGCAGAACAACCTCACAGAGCTGTGGTCGCTCCTGTTCTTTTTGATGCCGTCCGAGAACGGGGTCGGCGGCTTTGCGGATCTTACAGAATTTCAAGACTGGTTTCACAAGCCCGAATCGCAGATCTTGGAGAGCGGCCGCGAGCAGATGGACGACGAGGCTCGTGCCATCATCGCGAAGCTGCACAAGGTGCTTCGGCCCTATCTCCTGCGGCGACTGAAGGCGGAGGTAGAGAAGCAGATGCCGGCCAAGTACGAGCACGTCGAGTTCTGTCGCCTGTCGCGGAGGCAGCGCGAGCTGTACGACGGATTCCTGGCCCGAACGGACACTAGGGAGGCACTCTCTTCCGGGAATTACATCTCGGTCATCAATTGTCTCATGCAGCTACGCAAGGTGTGCAACCATCCCGACCTCTTTGTGGAGCGTCCCATTATGACATCCTTTCGGCAGCGCAGATCGGTTCTGGCAGACTACGAGGCGACAGAGAATCTCGTCCGGGAGAGGTTGTTGGCCGAGAAACCCATGAGGACCGTAAACATGAGCTTTCTCAACCTGGTGCCGACTCAGCACGAGGATTTATCGAAGACGATCTGCGAGAGGATCTCTCAGCTTAGCTCTCACCGCGCACTCGTAGATCTCCGGGAGGCGCAGAGGGCGCGCGCTCAAGCCGCCTGCGCCGATCACGACCCCACGACGATTGAATCCAATCTAGCGCGCTTAGAGAATGTGTCGCGATGGGGTCGCTTTGAGGAGTTGCAGCACTGCGTTTACCTGAACGCGCTCCGGCGGCAACAGCGTCCGGTATATGGGAAGCAGCTCAGGGACCTCTTAACCCTCGGCATAGACGAGCGGCCGTGCAAACCCCGCCCAAGGATCCCGCAAAAGATCATGGGTTGGCTAGAAGAGGAGTCCCCGGTGCTGCGATCAATGGTGCTTACGCTCGACCAGCGCGCTGCGTCGATGAGGACCACCATCTCTAAGTTTGCCTGTGTTACGCCGGCCGTGGTGACTCGAGATCTCGACCGATTCGTTCTGGGTTCTAAAGGCGTCGAGGTTTTCAACGACGTGAACCTCCGGTTGGTAGCTCCCGTACGACGCGGACCGTTTGTGCAGGAAGAGGCCCGGCCCGACCCGTGGCACGAAGCAAGGATGAGACTCAGCATCCAGTTCCCCGATAAGCGGCTTCTCCAGTACGATTGCGGAAAGCTCCAGGCTCTCGACCGACTGTTGCGCAAGCTACAGTCCGGCGGCCATCGCGCCCTGATCTTCACACAAATGACGAAGGTGCTCGACATTCTCGAACAGTTCCTTAATATCCACGGACACAAGTATTTGCGTCTCGACGGCGCCACGAAAGTGGAGCAGCGGCAGATCTTGACAGACCGCTTCAATCACGACAGTCGGATACTCTGCTTCATCCTATCTACGCGCTCCGGCGGCCTCGGTATTAATTTGACGGGTGCTGACACCGTCATCTTCTACGATCAGGATTGGAATCCCGCCATGGATAAGCAATGTCAAGATCGTTGTCATCGCATCGGTCAGACCAGAGACGTCCATATCTACAGGCTAGTAAGCGAGCATACCATTGAAGCGAACATCCTGCGCAAGGCGAGCCAGAAGCAGATGTTGGACGACATCGTGATCCAGGAGGGCGGCTTCACTACCGACTACTTCAACAAGCTCTCTGTGCGGGACGTCATTGGCAGCACGCCAGACGAATCTGACGTCGTTGGGGACGCGATGGATCGCGTCCTCGGCGGTGTGGAGAGCAGCGATCAGCGTACCGTCGGTCGGGTGCTAGAGCAGGCTGAGGACCGGGAAGACGTCGACGCCGCCCACATCGCGGAGAGGGAAATACAGGAAGACGAGGCCGACTTCGCGGAAAAGCCAGCAACAGCGAGTGCGTCGGGAGCTTCGAGCGCTAGGCAAGGCACCCCTGCAACGCGAGACGGTTCCATGGCGCTGGGTGCGGAGTCATACCCGAGGCCGGCCAGCGCGGACGGCGCACCGGGGGAGGCGGAGAGCAACGCTTGGGGCGAAGAAATGCATACTATTGATGATTACATGCTCGCTGCGATGGGTAGGCAGCTCGAAGGGACCGCACTCGAGCTTCCCCGGGACAAAAAGAAGAAGAGCAGGAGCAAGAAAGGCAAGGATACGCGGAAGCGTTGAAACAGGTTGCTGGGGCTTTTGAAGGGACGGGCGGTGTGGTTTGGTTGGCCCACCTAGCTGTACATTACGAGACGGATGTATCGGGGGGCGGGCAAGGTTGGCGTTGGCGAGAGATGTGAAGGCGGTAGCAAAAGGGCGGGCGATGGGCAGACGGACGGCGTGCATTGCATATATCGGCATCCCTGGGCCTACGGACGGAAGAGCCGAGGCGAAGGGGAAGGGGGAAGGGCGTTGTACGAACAGGATATTTTTGCATGGGCTCGGCACGGCGTGCAAGTGGGAGTACGAGGGGCTGCGACGAAACCCAACCAAGGAACAAAAGGGGGTAGAATAGAAGAAGTCTTGGAATGCGTGTCGGCCACATTCGGTATGTACTAGAAGACAATTGAACGAGAGACGAGGCGGCAGCCCGCCGGGGCTTCGCCACTCCTACCAACCAGCATGAACAAGGCACACGGCACCGACCTCGAGGCTAGCAGCCTCGTCGGCGGGAGGCCTGCTGTCTGGCCAGTATTCGTAGGCGTGCTAAGAAGAGGGGACATACGTAGGGTGGTGAAGGGTGAGAAGGGTGTGAGGGGTGACGATGCCGCTACGCTGCGCCGATGTGGAAGAGCCGAGAGGATTTCCCCGCGGCAGATGCACTAGTGGGAGGTCGACAAGACGAACCGTTCGATTGCTGAGCAACCGGCGGCATCGGGCAGTTCCGATGCCAGCCCTCGCGCGGCCCTGAGCTGTAGGCATTTTCCACACGAACCTCTCTCCCCCTCCCCTCCCTTCTTCTTGTCTCTCCGCCACGAGATCTGGGACTGGACGCGCAGGGCCGAGCGAGCGAGCGCCGACGAACCCACCACGAACCCGCCCGGCACAGGACAACCGCGGGAGACGCCAGCAAGCCGACCAAGACGCAGGAGTTTCGGCCAGGATCCGCTGCCAGGTCAGGTGACGACGCGGCTAGCAAGCCAGAACCAGGGAGCCATCATGACGTCCCCGGACACGGACGCGCAGCAGCCCCAGAGCGGCTTTCGGCAGTACCTGCCGGACCTGGACACGCCGCGCTTTCGTACCATCGCCGCGAACGACGTCCAGGGCCACGCGCGCGAGCTGCTGGAGCACCACCGGCCTCCGTGGCTGTACGGCCTGTATGTGCACTGGAGGAAGCTGTTCCAGGAGCCGTTCAAGGGCGTGACGAACGACGGTAGGGGTTTTCTCGCTCTTTCTTTTTTCTCTCTCTCTCGCTCTCTAACGTTCGGTGGGGCGAGCAGGTGTCGTACGGCCAGGCCTCTTCGGCCTGCGCGACGAAGGCGTGCCCATCGGCGCCATCACCCGCGCGGCGCGCGCCGTCGTGTCCCAGCTGAGCCCGGCGCAGGCCGCGCGCACGCTGCTGCACGTGGACTCGCCCGAGTGGCGCTCGTGGTCGAACCCCGAGTTCCTGCTGAGCGACAAGGGCATCCGGCTCGACGCGGTGCCGGGCGCGCTGCGCGACGCGGTGCTCGCGCTGCTCGCAGCGACGCTGTCGCCCGAGGGCTACGAGAAGGCGCTCGCGGCGATGCGCATCAACGGCTTCCTCGGCGAGCTCGTCAACGCGCCGGCCGTCATGAACGAGCACAGCTACAACTTCGTCCTGTTCGGCGAGCCCAGCGAGGAGGCGCCCTGGGGCTGGAGCTTCTACGGCCACCACCTGTGCCTCAGCGTCTTCCTCTACCGCGCCCAGATCGTCGTCAGCCCCTGGTTCACCGGCGCCGAGCCGAACCTGATCGACGCCGGGCCGCACCGCGGCACCCGCATCCTGCACGAGGAGGAGCGCTGGGGCCTGCAGCTGATGCAGAGCCTGACCGACGAGCAGAGGGCCCGCGCGCTCGTGTACCGCGAGATGAAGGACCCGGCGATGCCCCGCGGCCGGTGGAACCACGACGACCAGCGGCACCTCTGCGGCGCGTACCGCGACAACCGGGTGGTGCCGTACGAGGGCGTCGTCGTGGGGTCGCTCGCGGCCGCGCAGCAGGACCTGGTGCGCCGGATCCTGCGGCAGTACCTGCTGTACCTGCCGGAACGGGCGCGGGCGCTGCGGCTGGCCGACTGCGAGGCGCACTTCGGCGAGACGTACTTCTGCTGGATCGGCGGCTGCGGCGACGCCGACCCCTTCTACTACCGCCTGCAGAGCCCCGTGGTCGTGGCCGAGTTCGACCACCACTCCGGCGTCTTCCTCGCTAACGAGCAGCCCGCCAAGTTTCATATCCACACCCTGCTGCGCACCCCCAACGCCGGCGACTACGGCGCCGCCCTGCGCCCGCACATCGCCGCCGGGTCGGTCCCGCAGGACTACGTCTGGGAGGGCTGACGACGCTCTCTCCGCCCGCGACGCGCGTCATATAGACGTGTGTGCCTTAGCGATAGGTAAAGCGTTTACGTCGGATATCACAGCGACCGCCTTCTCGAGAAGAGGAGAAAGTATGGGGGGGGATATAGAGCGAGGACGGGAGGGAAAGAAGGGGGAAAGGAAAAAGGAAAAGGGAGAGGAGGAGGGGAGAGAGGTGGGAGAGGAAGGCTGCCCCGTTATACCTAGGTGCGTGCGTCTACGTTTACATCTCAACATGTAAAAACCTCTCCCGGATTCCGCGGTGTAAATAGTGTAACAATAGACTGGGCACTGGTATTTCACGTAGCACATGCTGATACCGCGTACTTGTAGTTGATTAATAAGGGCGTGTTCGGGGGAAATCAACGACGACGACGAGCCAGGGGAGAGCAGACAAGGATAAGAACAACCACATCATCGTCATCCCATCAAATAGCACCCGAGGGGACCACGGTACACTACCGTCTGCAACACTTTTACGCAGTGCCTTCACCAGTTGTCGCCGAGCCAATTCTCCGCAGTTGGACGCTATGTAGGTACCTATTATATACAACATCTATGCCGTACATGCTGCGTTTAGCACTACCCATGCACACACGCAGTTCCCAGACCATTCCTGGCCGCCTCGATAAGATACATATCGTTAGCGGTAGAGGGCTCTACTCGGAGGAAGGTTGCCTGCCTAGAGAACCGACGGAGTGGGACACATCCCAAAAACTGTCATTGGGGGATCTGTATTCCCCCTTCCCATGTCGGAAACGCGCAGATACTGCCGCGCGCTCACGCAGCACCGGGCTGAGATCGCAAGGCGAGCTTCGCAGAGGCAAGAGAGAGGTCTCGACGCTCATCCGATACGCCTTGCCGCAGTCTCGCCCCTTTCAGTAGAGGTTCCCATTTTTCACCCCCGTGTATATCCACGTCAGGGTGGCCGTCTCGAGGCTTGGGACCTTGTACGATGTCTTCCCTGACGCTTTAGCTTCGGTAAATTTCCTCAGCCAGCCCTCGAACGTGCCTTTCAGGTCGTGCACTTGGTAGCTGCGCGGTTGCGGATCGTGTGCACACTGTTTCGAATGCCTTGGGAGCGTCTGGGACGGCGGCCTCTGCGTCGCCTTGTCGCCGCCTTCCTCGGGGTCGTACCGCACGAGCCTGCTCTGGTAGGGTCGGCGCAGCCAGTAATTCTCCAAGTTGAAGTTGACGTTGAAGTTGAAGTGATACGGTTCGCACAGGTCGTAGTGGGGCCAGGGTAGGAGCTGCTGGTCTGGACACCGGAGCCGGAGGTTGAAGGCCGAGCGCTGGTACACGACGAGGATGACGGTCTCCAGTTGGCGGAATTTGCTGACGTACTCGAGGAACTTGGCCATGTTACGCCCCGTCTGGACAGAGCGGTGGAACAGCCGCAGGTGCAATCCGGTGTGGAGGCCCCACGACGTGCCGAGGGCTATCTTGGTAACGCTCCGGCGGATGGACTCGATCTGGCTGAGCAGGCGCATCACCTTGAGAAGCCTCTTCACCTGCAGGTACGAATCGAGTAGGATAATGTCTCGACACAGGTCCAGGTGCTTCACCGTGCCGGAAAAGACGATGGGCTTGTAGCGGCGCAGCACGGCTTGCCGAGCGTCGCGGCTCACCCGCGCTATAGACGGCGGGGGCTCGTTCCGGACGTCGGCGAACATGAGGCGAGCCGAAGGCGTATTCTGCGGCTGGGCCGAGCACGGCGAATCGAGTACCTCGAAGACCCTAGGCTCGGGGAGGGCATATTCCCATATCATGTCCCGCAGTTCCAGGGGCAATTTGGAGAATTGCGGGAAACTGTCGGGTTGGGACGCCATCGTGACCGTGTATGCCCGGATGCTGTCGCAAGTGTCTCCGGAGGGTCTTGGTACGTCAACAGTCGACGTCTAGATTCCGATCGGGTGCCCGTCGACCGTCCTTTATAAGTCGATCTCGGATCGCGGGGCGCCACCGATAAGTCGATATTACGAGACAGTAGGTATTGGGCCCCGGGTTAGCAGCAAGTGGCTCCTTAATAAGGAACCAACACGAGATTTTTTAGTGACAGCCTCGAAAGAGGAACCTCAGCCGCCCCAACCTAGCTAATCGACCAGCTGTGACTCCTGACGCCTCCGCTTCGCTGGGCGAGGATCCTTCGGCCAATATAAGTACCGGGCTCGGACGTCCTAAGTAGTATCCCGCGAGTCCCTAATAGGAGGTGGCGGGCGATTTTAGGCCACAGTGGTAAGCTGTTAATTAGTAAATTATCAATGTGAGACGGCAAGACCAAGGGATGAGAGCTACGGCCTCGATCACTACGCCTCTCTTCCCACGCGGACCCCCCTCCTCCCCACTTCTCGCCAGGGTTCCTGCTTAGTGTATAATGCAGAATGCGGATTTACGGCAATATAAGAAGATGATGGAAGATAAGCGAGCTGGGGTGGAAAGAAAAAAAGGGAAGAAGGGAAAAAGGGGGGGGGGGTATCGAAAAGTAGGCAGGGAGGCAAGGAGGCAAGTAGAGGCAGGTAGAGGCAGGTAGAGGTAGGATCACAAGGGAAATCGAGAAGGATTGAACGATGAGAGATGATGTCAGATGTGTCTCTACTTATGTGTGATATCGACTGAACTAATAATGCTACGGCGAAGTAGCGTACGTTCGTACGTGCTTAGACGGAGAAACATGCGTAGGTAGAGAGGATATATGGGAGGGAGAGACACCGGGCCGTATGGAGTCCCGGGCACGTGGAAGTGTCTGAGATGGGGAGGAGGGAGAGAGAGAAGGGGGGGAGGGAGAGATACGAACTAGCTGGCAGAGAGGGAGGAGGATAAGAAGTAGTAGTGGTTTTTGCGAGCCGTCGGTTTCTGGTATAATGCTGGGGATGGGTATGGGGACGGGTATATGGGGGGAGAGAGGGGGGGTCACGAACACACACACACAGACACACACACACACACACACACACGCACGCACACGCACACGCACGCACACGCACACATACACACACAAGAATTCATCGCCATGTCTCTCTAAAGCGGGTACGTAACGGCTCGTGACAAGAGAGAGGCAGGGCGACGACCCGGCAACTCGCAACCCTGGAGGAGGTGTGAGCGGCGGAAACCTTCCAGAAAGAGGCATAAGAGGGGGCTAGGAGGAGAGGAGAGGGACAGGACAAGGGAGCAGACAAGAGAGAGAAGAGAGGAGAGAGGAGATAGAGAGAGACAGGGTCGACATACCAGGTCGGACATGGTATGTGGACAGGCAGGCAAAAGCAGGCAAGGCAGGCAGGCAGATATTCGCTACGTAGCGAGATGGCAGCTGAAAGAGGAAGCTGAAGAAAAGGGAGGGAGGGGAGAAGGGGGGGCGGGATGGCTGGAAATCCTATGAAACGGAATGGAGCCCGGGGCTAATAAGAGAGAGAGAGAGGAACGTGGAGAGAGAGGGAGAGAGGGAGAGAGAAGAGAGAGAGAGAGTCTGGGCGGAACAGAGATAGGTAGAGAGAGATACCTAGAGAGAGAGAGAGAGCGTGCAAGAAGACGAGAACCACAGGCGGCGCGCGCGGTCGAGGGCAGGCGAATTGGCGAGCCGGGAGTCTATAATTGGAACAAGCGAGAGTTGCATGTTGAATGGCCAGGTCATGTCATGCTGCATGAGCATTACTTGCGACGTTTTGAACCATCACCACCTCCGGGGTGTTGCCCCCCCTGCCTGGTCCTGCCCTCGACCTAGCTGGCTACTACCGCCTTCCTTCCTTCGTGCATGTGCAAGTTCGATAGTACGAGTACGTCCAGATAGGTAGATAGCAGGTACCTCTACTCATAGGTAGGCACTGGTGGTACCTACTTGTCAGGTACCTCGGCGGATCAGGCACTTCCTTCCTCCCAGATCGCGGGCATCCCGGCAGAGGTAGGCACGAGAAAGAGGGGAGGGGGGAGAGAAGAGGTGGGGCCATGTATGTACCTGGACAGGTAGCATTGGCGGTTCGCTACCTACCTTAGGTACCTAGACATATATACCCAAGGTACATAGCCCCAAGGTAGGGCAAGTGGGGGGAGGCAAGCATATATGAGTAGAGGAGGTGGGTAGTATGTTGCAGACAAGAGAGTTGACTACCTACGAGGGAGGAAAGAAAGGGGGGGGGGAAGGCGTCCCCGTAGCTGGCTTTGGTAGGCTGGCAATCCCTGCTGCTGGCTGTTACCGCGTGACGTCGCATTACAAGCAAGCCTGGGTCCAAATTCTTGGGTTCTCGATATTATTGACGACGAGACACGCATCTAAACGCACACCCGAGGGCAAGGTCAGGGCGGCGGCCACGGAGAGGACGGAGAGAAGAAAAAAAAAATATGGATTGCGACGCATGCGCCTATTTATTGTCAATATGCACGACGAGTAACACGCACATATACTCGATACCTCTACCTATATAATATACGATATAATATATAATATACACAAGTATACGTGTATAAGTACCTACCTATATATATATCACCTACGCATACACAATACCTATTAAATAAAAACAACCCCCAAAAGAGCACCGCTCGTTCTGCCGAGTTGGCTCTCCCTGCGCTACCGAGACAGACAACCGACGGGGGGGGGGGGCAAATGCGCCTTTGGGCCGGAGGCGGGGTGACCAAGGAGAGGATAAGAACGGGGGACGTTCCCAGTGGCCGAGCGCGCGTTTCTTCCCAGGTCGAGCAGCCCAGTCCGTACCGACCTGTACGTGTATACCTGCCTGCCTTGATAATAAAACGAAAAACAGGTATTGATTGCATAGCATATACATATATATATTGGCGAACGCCCCCCATCGTCCCGCCCCCGGCGCTGGCGTCGGCTGCGCAACCCGGTTGGGTCGGTCGAAGGATCGTTGACGACTTGCAGCGAAAAGGGGAAGCGATGTCTGGAAAGGAGGATGGGAAGAGGCGGCGGCATTACCTACCCTACCTAGTAGTGTTAGTTACCTACTTTCCACCGTCCAAGTGTTCCTTCGGACGCGTGCAATATAGGAAATCCCTGCGTCAGACGTGGACGTTTACTTGCCTTGGCTAGGCAACCTACCTATCTCACATTCGATGTGCGTGACTACCCATGTAGATGGATGGATCGACGAGAGTACGTATAACACAGGCACCTGCTGCCGGAGACGTGGGCGACGAGGAGGATGAAGAGGAGGTAGGGGACGGGGGCCCAACGTGGCAGTATCCCACTAACCCCAGGTGGGTGACTAGGTACGCAGTAGGGCCGCCTCTCGGGGCTTTGGCTGGGCGCCCGCCCTGGCCGTGAGGCGCTCCGAGGCCGTGGCCAACGGAGAGAAGACCGCGGAGAGGATTAACCTAATGCCCCCTTGCCTGCTGCGTCCAAGGCTCATCGTATATACGACATCTGTCTGCGTATTATATTTGTGTATGTCGGCTCATGGGGTAGGTAGGCATTTCCTCCTCCCGCCAACCTGCGCATCCCTCGATCCATCCTCCGTCGGCGCTTCCAGAGTGCCTGCGACAGTATGGATATATATATTGATTGATGGTGACGAGGGAATGCCTGCTTGGGTACTTCTAGCAGGTACTTATGAGTAGATATATTGATAATCTTGTGTGCTGATCCGGGTCAGGGTAGGTTAGGGCTTAACCAACGAGCCGTTCCACCGAGTACCGAGCGCCGAGAGGGCGTTCCTACTAAGCCCTGCCCTATTCTATTAATCGATTTCCCGGTAACGAAGCTGAGTACGGTCAGCTGTCGACGGTCGAGACCTGGGGGCCGGCGGCTGGCCTCAGCGCTAGCGAACCGACGGGGGAAGGAAAAAAAAATTAATCAAAACCAAAAGTCGCGTGGGTCGAGTTTTCTTACCTCTTTTTCCCTTCTTCTTCTCCTCGTGCGGCTGGCATGACAAGAAACATTTCCCGTGTTGCTCGGATCCTTCTCTTCCTTCAGTGGAAATACTCCCCATGGATGTTCACGTAGCGTCAGTCATGCCACAGAACAATTATAATTGCAAGCCGGCGACCTCCCCCTCCGCGTCGGTTCGATACTGGGGTGCCTCTGGTGCTTCTTCGAGCCGCGGAGAGGATGCCGGACATACCGACTATCCCGTCCGCGTCGCCTCCTCTCCCTGACACACACCACCCTCTTCAACTTGGTCCAACCCAGGCTGCTCCTAGCTCGAGCCGATATTTATGGCCTCAGGGAGACTTGCGTGCTTGGGCCATGATGCAACGCTGGTGTTCCCCGGGGATGTAGGTTGGCGCGCTCTGGACGCATCTTCTAAAATTAGCAGCGGAACACCCTCCGGTGGCATGCTCTGCAACTTCGCTGGCTAGCTAGCAACGACGTAGAGGATATGCGGCCCGGCCAAGAATTGCGGTGAGGTTGACCCGTCGCCTCGGTGGCCGGTTACGCCAGCTAGCTATCTATACATACAACCCACCTAACGCATATATATATATATATTTATAGTCACTGCAGCTTAATATAATCCGCAATGTCCCTCCACCCTTCCCCCCTCCCAATCGTCGTGGGACAGAGGAGTCTAGAGAGGTCCGAGAGAGAGACCTGAGAGAAACGCAAGGTACACGGACGTGCGTGCGTATCTAGCAGTAATTGTTCTAGGAGTCCTGTAAGCCCGAGAAGTGCGACGGACCACACCCGCAGGACAAATAGGTGCCCTCTCTTGCCGTCTATACCTATGTGTAGAAACGCGATGCAGAAGGGGGTGCATTCGAAACGTGACGACGCAGCAGTTTGCTCGTCACAATCACACTGCCCGCGGCCACAGCCGCCGTTTGCCACTCGTGCCTTCATCCACGCTTGCCCTTCGGGTATGGGGACGATCATTCGCCCGGCTCGTCCCCGATCTTCTCCAGCTTGCCCATTTCCCGCTTCTCGCCAGACTCGCCAATGAATCGTATGCGGTCCAATCGCACCTTCTCGCCGTCGCCGTCGCCGTCTACGACAAAGATCACGAGCGTCGTAACATTCTGGAACCGGACAAATCGTAGCCCTAGGTTAGCGGTGCCGTTCGCGTTCCAGTCGTCTTCGCCAATCTCGATAGTCTGCGTCGCATCGATGTCCCCTGCCTCGTCGAAACCTAGGTTGTGCGGTCGGTTCGTGAAAAGCTTGATTGTCTTTGGCCTCATCGGTATGTCGTCGTCATCCTCGTCGGTAGGTGGCAGAGAGGTAATCTGGCGAGCTCGGGCGTTAGTTGGGTCTGAAGTGACCGGTCCAGGAGGGCCCAAGGCGGCATACCTGTATCGTATGGAGCTTGATAGCCGAGTTGAAGGGGGTGAAGAGTAGCAATTGCTCGTCCGTGTCGCTCTCTACCCAGTCTTTCTCATCGCCCGAGCTGCCCTTGCCCTTGCTCAGCGCCGAAGGCTTCGCCTTGTTGAAGAGAGTACGGACGGAAAAGTAGCTGTCGTCGACATTCAACAGTTCCAACCCGCGCACGTCGATGCTGTCCGAGACGTCGACGTAACCCCGGGGTAAGTCAGCTCCCCTCCAGGCGATGCCTCCCGAATTACCACCGTCGCCGCCGCCGCCGCTACTGCCTCCTTGGCCGGCGTTCTCGATGTCGCTGACTAGCTTCTCGATGACGGATCGCAGCTGCGCAGGATTGGCTCCTTTAATCTTTTCCTCGACCTTGCCGTCCCGGAAGGTGATGAACGTAGGAAGAGCCGTGACCGCGTATTCGGACGCGACCGGCTTGGCCCCCTCGGCGTCAACGTTGACTTTGACGAATGTAGCAAGGCCGGGGCGCGATAGAGAGTTCGCAAGCTGCTCGTACAGAGGGGCGATCTGCTTGCACGGTCCGCACCAATTTGCGTAAACTACACGTCCGCAGGTTCCGCGATCGGATATGTCAGCCTTAGCTACGATGCCTGTCCTGTCACGGATGCCGTGTCGACATGACGACGGGTGGCGGGGGAGACAAGGGGAAGCGAGGGCACTCACAGTCTGCGACTACGATGCGCGAGCTTTTCAGCAGGTTACTGAACTGATCAGCGGAGTGGATTTCGATCGGCTTTCCCATCTTTCCTGGAGAGCGATGGTGCTCAGGGTGAGAGGCGGCTCTTGTTTGAAGGGGGAGAGCGTTTATGGGCCGCGAAGTCGATGGGAATGAGTTGGCGGGTAAGGTAGGGAGGTAGGTAAAAGTAGGTAGGTAGTCAGTAATGGTGGGGGTCCGAGGAGGAGGAGGAGCTATAGGAAACAGGTGGTCCCTAATTATGCAATAAACCGGATACATGCGGACATCGTCATACACTATGTGGATCCTCAGGCATCCATAATGGAGGCCTGTGATTGGTGGAATTGAAGAAAAACACGCAACAGCTAACTGTTCGTAAAACGCTGTATTTAAGCCCTTTTAGCAGTTTAGTTTTTACACCTTCAATTGATCAACTAGGTTTACCTTTCAACTCGTCTTGCGTGCCTTACCATTAAGGCAGCGAGGCCACGAGAGGAAGCCCAAAACGCACAACTATACCTAGGTACATAGGTACCTTTGGATCCTGAGGCATCAACCTTACCTAATCAAACGGCGGCCTATGGTTGATTAACTTACCAACGGCACCTTAGGAGCCGGGCCAATCTAATATACTAAGATCAAACCTACGCCATAGTCCGAAATAGGCCATAGTCTTACGAAGGTAATTAGTCCACGAAAATAGCGAAACGGTTATAATTACGTAAGCCGCTCTATAAAGCCATACGAAGCCATACGTTACGGTAAGTATACGTATATATATATATAATTACGTATATAAACGCATATTATGCTATATTCAAGCCATAAATACGCATACCTAGGTATAGAGATTATTATTATATAGTACGGTATATACGCGTTTACGTTTATTTATACTTATTCGTTTACGCGAAAGAGTTTTTCATACGCATTCTTAATAATACGCGATTATAATATAAGTAATCCGTACGGGTTTAAAGATTTAATAATCGATAATATACGCGTTTTATTAATCGATAATATACGCGTTTTATTAATCGATAATATACGCGTTTTATTATTATTCTATATATTATAAGGTTTATATACGTATTCGTATATCTCTATACGTATTTTATTATTTCTATATAGGCTTTATTATATCTATTATTTAGTATACGAAGTATCGCTAATATCGTTTAGAAATAGACTTTATAAAACGAATATATAATAATAGTAATTATTATAGAACCTATCGGGCCTACCGAGATTAAAAACGAAGATAACCGTTATAAGATCTAGATCCTAATGCTAGGTAATTACGGAACCGCGCGGTTATAAACGAATCTAATTAAAGTCGAGAAACTTAGAATAAGAAACGACGAAGAAACCTAATAATATCCCGACCTACGCCTCTTCCTACGTTACCGACCTAACCATTACCTCCTATAGTATTATTAACCCGACTACCTACTCCTCTTATTATATCGCCGACCCGATTCTTCCCTCCTCTTATACTAAATATACGAAGTCGCGCGGCGTCGGCCCGTCTAGATATTATTATTTACGAAGACGCTACCTCTACTATATCCTTTATTTTAGTTAAAAATACCCTGAACTAATTATATCTAGGATAGATTCCGTTAAACGGTATTCGTATAGCTAGGTACGATATAAGTTTATTAATAGTTATTTAATATAAATATTATAACGCTTTATATTAAAGAAACGAATAATTAAAAAGCTTAACGGTAAAAGACGTAAAAGTAATTAAATATTATCGATAAAGGGATATTATATTATAGGAATATCCGGAACTACCTTAATTTATACGAAAGTTACTAGACTCGGATACTCCTCGCGCGAAAGATTTCAAGTAATACTTAAGGTAGTATAATTACGTATTTACTTTTACGTTTATCGAATATATAATAACGAATAAAAACGTAGCTAGTTATAGCTTAACGGTATTCTAAATCTAAGGCATACTTTACTATAAAACTAGGCCTTTCGAAGTAAAGGCTAGCGTACCTTTACGATAAGTATAACTATACTTTTACGATACGAACGAAGCCGGACGGAAACGTTTAAATCTAAACCCCGGTTTAGATTTTAGTTTCTTATAATAAATATTATATGAAATTAAATAATTTAACTTATATATCCGTACTTATATAACCGCTCGCGAACGCTTACGTATACTTATTATTAAATTAAAGCGGAACGACTTACCTTTAAACGATATACGGATTAAATTAACGGTAAACTTAGAGTTAATTACGGAACGGAACGGAAATCGACGACGAAAAAACTTACCGACTATAAATAAAGTAGCATTTATCCTTCCTAACGGAAATAAGTCGGATTAACGCGATATCGTATTAATAAAACGACGAAAAGATAGCTTAAAATTATATACGTATAGGAGGATTAACTATAAATATCTTACTTATATTCCGTTAGTATATTTACTTATGTTCTTATACGGAGGTATAGGGTACGATACGAACCTACGCCTTTAGGAGTATAACTATACGAAAGTAAGAAAGACGTTAAGTTTCTGTAATTACTTCCGGTATTATTTATACGGAAGATTACGGAATTTATATATACCGTTTACTTTCGCTCGGTTATTTTAATAATTCGTTATAAACGCTTAAGCTTTTATTAATTAAAAATAGCTTTTATAATATCGGTTTAATTAAGATAAATTACGTACGGATTTATACTTTAGCTTATAAAACGCTATCCGACGAAACGATACGAACGCGATAAAGCTCGGACGGAGGATTATCCTACCGGCGAGCTATAAAGGAAGCGCGCGGTTTATATCCTAATGCTATTAAGATTCGATAGTTATTATACGAAAGCTTAAGAGACTTACTTTCTTTATTACGATAACGGCTAATTTAAAATAGCCGGAAATTACGCGCGAATTACGTCGTAGAAGTAAGGCTAACGATAGGCCCGATATCGTAACGCGCGTATTTTATATTAAGATATAATAGCTTCTACGGGATATTATAAAACTAAATTATTTCGGCCGTTATACTAAGTATATTTAAACGATCGAGTATTAAAAACGTAAGCTTCCGTACTTATATTACCTTTTCTTCTTATACCTTAACGATCGCGACCGGTTTCTATAAATAAGTAACGTAAATAAGGTTATCCGCGCGAAGATTCCCGATTTAAAACTAAATCCTATAGGATCGTTACGAAATATCATTACTAATATAATGATTTACGGCCCTTACGGTAATACGAACCCGAAAATACTATATATAAGAAGTTATATATTAAACCGTATAACTAGGTATTATACTAAGCGGTTTCCGAAAGACTTCGTCGATGTTATTACGATTAACGACGACGGCTACCTAACTTATCGACGGAAATAAAACGAGTAATACGTCGAAAGGAATATCCAAGGAAGAAACGGCCCGGAAAAAGTTAAACTTAATAATCGATAGGTTATCCCGTATAATCCCGTATTAAGTTAGAAGTACGCCGCGTATATTAACGTTAAATTATACGCTTTTATAAAGGCGGTTAAATATATTTATAAGTATATTTATAAAAGTAACGACCGTATTATTATCCGTATTTAAAGGGTAAACGAAAGTATATAAATTAATACGCTTAAAAACGAAATCGATTAATACTTATAGGGTCGGTATATAAGGCCTATAGAAGCGTATTAAAATATCTTTACGTTTCCTATGTAAGCCTAAAGTCCTACTATTATTACCCTTACCGTATACCTTCGTAAAGCGAATATTATAATCTTTCTAGAAAACGGTACTACCGAAGAGCTATAATAAAAGCTAGAACGAACTTATATAACATTAAACGGTTACTTTCGATATAATACGGAGTATATAAACGCGAAAGATATCCTATATTAAAACTTCCCGAGATACTTCGTATAAAACCGAGCGAGCCGGAAATAAATAAAGCGAAAGGTAAACCGATATATAATTAACCGAATATAATTCGCTTACCTAGGCGAAAGCGAACGCTTCTTCTTACGATTATTATTAATAAAGATTTCGGGCTCGATATCTTTCGAGAACCTTCGTATATTTTAAGGCGTATAATATACGACTTATAAAGAAATATATAAAGCTCGCGGGCTTCTTCGAGATAACGAATACTAAGTTAACCTATTTTAAGAAATACGAAATCATTCCTTAAGTAATTAGTTACGAAACCTCTTTATCTTCGTACTAGCTAAAGGCGAGGTTATAAATTCGGCGTTTCTCTAGGAGCGCTTCCGTAAGAATATATACGAGGACTTACGGTACCGTTTACTTCGGGATAATGCCGTACTAGTAAAGGTTAAGAATCCGTATTTAGATTTCGGGCTTTACCTAATCGCTTAGGAACTTATTATACGGAACCGAAAAGAAGCTATACTTAGCCTCCCTCGGTACGAATATAACTAGGATCGTTATTAAAGGAACGGCTTATTACGA
Organism: Durotheca rogersii; assembly: GCF_024521655.1. Taxonomy (NCBI): domain Eukaryota; kingdom Fungi; phylum Ascomycota; class Sordariomycetes; order Xylariales; family Xylariaceae; genus Durotheca; species Durotheca rogersii. The sequence goes on from NW_026251313.1 coordinate 52,936, forward strand.
AAGGAGCTTAGTTACGATAACGAGGAAGAAAGGCTCGCCGCCGATAAATCGGTTAATTAATTAAATACCGGGTAATAGTTAATATTTAATACGATTCTAGATACTATCGAACGAATATTAACGGAAGCGTAATTTTACTTATAAGGGGTAGTAAGGATAGGAAAGACGTTCCTATATAAGACCTTATGCTATTACTATCGTACGTAAGGGAAAGTTATCCTATATATAGCTTCGTTCGGAATCGCTACGCTATTATTACCCGGCGGACGAATTATATACTCGAGGTTTCGGATTCCGTTAATTATCGAGGAGGACTCGGTATACTTTATACGGTATAAAACGTAATTAATAAACCTCTTATAAGAAACTTCGTTAATTATCTAGGACGAGATTATTATATAGTACCGGTACGCCTTCGAAGCTATTTATCGTATATTATATAACCTTCGTAAGGATACGTATTTATTCGGCGGAATCCCTACGTTATTAAGCGGAAACTTCGCTTAAATCCTCCTTATTATACGACGTAATATTAAAGCGTAAATAATAAACGCGTATCTTTAATCTTCCTTTATCTAGCCGTAGCTAAAACGTTTAAAGCTAACCGAAAATATACGACTTCGTATAATAAACGCTAAAAACCGGGAATTCGTAAAATAACTTTAATCGTTATTATACGCTACTTATATAAATAAGTTTATTCCCTTACCTAATATTATTATATAAACGGACTAATTAAACGACTTATATTAAAAAGTTTATTTAAAAGAGGTATTATAAACGGTACCGATTAATCTCGATTATTTCCGTTTATAAATTCTTATTTCGCCTTTTAATAATACGATTAGGAATATTAACGAATAGCTTTTAAATAAGATTCCCGGTTCCTTTAATTAGTATTTATTATCCGACGAATTTATAAAGGCGGAATAATGTAATTTAAATATACCTCCGGCCGAATATTTACGAATATTATAATTAAACGGAATATCTTTAGCTACCTTACGTATAAAAGTAGGCGCTTCCGTAATGCTTTTACGTAACTTAAACGCGTCCTAAGGGCTTTATAACGGGACTCGATTAATTATTACCGCTATACGACGATATAGTATCTATACGCGTATTCTCGATAATAGTTTCGACGGCTAGGAACGGGTTATCCCGAGGATTAAACTTAACGTTACGAACGACGATTAGCCGATTCCGTAGTCGAGAACGTAATATCCGTTATTGTTATATTTTATAATAACGATAAATAAAGCCTAAGGTTAGTCGTTTAATATTATAGGACTTAATTTACGAGGGTTTATCTTTACGTATAGGTAGTTTTACGTCGCTATATCGAAGGTTATTAACGTACGGAACGTTACGGTATTAATTCTAAAGAAACGGAGGAGTACGAAGGTATTAAATGTCGTTTACCCGGAGGTTCTTTTCCGGTAAAGTTAGCTCTTAACTACCTTCTCCTATACTAAAAAGGGCATTAACTTTTACGTACGTTATAAGTCTTATAAAGATATACGAAATTATACTAAACGTAACTTTAATTCTTATCTATATATACTTAAGAATATTTTAAGCTATAATTATACGGATACGTATATAATCTATCCTAAATATACGGAACTATACTAAACCTACTACCTTCGTATAAACTATTACTTCTACTTACGTAATTTACGCTTAGCTTCTTTTATAGCGTATATCGCTATATAAAGATATTAGTCTTTATATAGTAATATATAAATCCGTACGATATATATTAATAACTTATTACTAACGGAATAAGATTATACGATATATATCTTTATAATTATCCTTAGTAATTATATCTTCGTCGTCGTCGTATCTCGTTCGCTTATTAACGCGGCCCGGACTAGTATTACTTATTTCGTAACTATTAATACGGATCCGTATAGTATATATTATATTAAACTTACTACTACCGCTTACCTTTTCCTCCTTTTCCTTTCGGAAGAAGTACCCGGACGCGCCGCTACCGTAGTAATAACTAATATACGTACCCTTACCGATACCGTTTATAACTACGTATTTTAGGAAGCCTTCGTTAAACTTCGTATAGCCCCGGTAAGGAGCGGCCGAAAACGTATTAAATATATATCCGATAGCGGCCTCGACATTCTACGGGCGGGATAGGTCTAGTTCGTATAAGAGCTACCGGCCTTTAATTTATTTCGTACGGAGCTCGAAATTACGTTCGGGGGAAAGCTCCTAAATATATAAATTAATATACGTTCGTTATTCGTAATACGAATACGTACGGAAACGTACGCTAGGAGGCGCTATACCGAGTTATTTTACGTTAGGAAGGCGGCTTTAACGAGAACCTAGCCGTTTAAAGCGGGGCCTTCCGACGGTTACTCCGCTTCGCCCGATACCGTACGGTTAATAGCGATATCGTCGCTTATTATATTATCGCTCTCGGCTTCGTTATTTATCGTATAAAAAAACCTTACTTTATACGAAACTAAACGGGTTTATATAAAACTATAAAGGATTATTTAAATCTATATAAGAAAGTTAACGCGTATAGGTAGGGGCGGCTACGTACGAAACCGTACGAAAGAAAGCGGAAACTATAGGCTTTAAAAATTTATATTAATTTCGTAAACTAAAAAACTATTTCGTATTAATACCGTACGTTTCCGTATACGTATATAAGATTAATATATAGGATATATCCTTTCTAATCTTAGAATCTAATTTCGTACGAATCTAAAATTATATATCCGAAATAATATAGAATATACCTTATTATATAAGAGAAGGATAAGGAAAGGAGCTAAACTTATAGTTATTAGTAAGCCTAGGAGAAAAAAGGAAAAAGGAGAAAAGGTTTAATATAGGTAGAGGTATAGGACCTTATGGAAAAAAAATTATTACTTACTAAGGATTACTAAGCTAAGCGAAATATAACCCTATTATTACGAAAAGGTAAAATTCCAATTAATTATAGAAAGATTTAAACATACCGAATATAATATTTTTTTTTCATTTAATTAAAGGGAATAGTTAAAATAATTAATTATTTTAATTCGTTAAAAACAGAACTAAGTTATATAGTACCGCTATATATAACCTTATTTTACGAAAAAGGTAATCTTATTATTAATTAGAGAAAAATTCGTACATATTAAACATGATATTTTTAATAATAATTACGAAAAGAAACGGTTAAAAAATTAAGGTTAATAATAATTACGAAAATATTAGGATTAAGCTTTGCATCCACGCCTCCCGAAGGAAGGCCCTGGCATGCTCGTCTAATATACTAAGATCAATCCTACGCCACAGTCCGAAATAGGCCAAAGTCTTACGAAGGTAATTGGTCCATGAAAATGGCGAAACGGTCATAATTACGTAAGCCGCTCTATAAAGCCATACGAAGCTATACGCCTACGTCTAGAACGTTCGTACCTACGTACCTGCACGCCTACGTCTGGAACGTTCGTACCTACGTACCCGTACGCCTACGTCTGGAACGTTCGTACTTACGTACCCGTACTGAGGAGGAGCAGAGCGTACGCGATGCTAGAGACCCGGATATGTTTACTCGAAAGTGTATTCTATCGAAGATTATAGTACGTACGATAGTCTAGGATAAATGAAACTAATATCGCTATATTAATCGAGAGGTAAGGAATTTAATATAGTTATCGTATTTTAATTATACCCTTTAGTCGTAAAGATATAATAATCGCTAGCCCGAAGGTATAAGAGATAAGGGAAGAAAAGAGGTAAAACGTAAAAGTTACTTATTCGGCTATAGCGGTACGACGAAGTAACTTAAGCGCTTATAACTAAGATAAATATATTAATTAAAGAACGACGAATCTAATAATAAAAACGAATCTTTAATTAAGGTAAAAATAATAAAGATAATAATTTAATTAGGTCGTAAATTAAATAATAAGTATAGCATATCCCGTACTTACGGAAGCTATGGTTATTTTATATAGGTATAAGGCTTATCGTAACGTATTACGTAATATATTAAGAGAATATATCTTACCGTATTACTATAGCCTCCTTAGTTTAATTATACCGTAAGGGATAATTAAATTAAAAAGGATAATACGGTATATCCCGATTAATATCTCCCCTTAAGAACTACCGCGAAACTTTATTCCTCCGGTTATTATCTAATTACTACCGTCGTATCTTTAGCTTTTCGTTTAATATTATAAGGAGGCTTTTTTACTATTTTACGGCTAACTTAGCCCGGTTTACTTTCGCCGATCTAACCCGATCGGTATTCTTCTTCTTTATTTCGGCTACCTTCTTCTTAATTTCGTCTTAGCTTTCCTAGTTAAAGGAATAGTAAGAGAGCGGGCGCGTCCCGAGGGTTAACTAGGTATCTCTCCTCTACCTATACTATATAGAGGTCTTCTTCGATTAAAAAGCTTTAATCCTTTCTAAGCCGGAGGAAGGAAAGGAACGCGTTATAACCTTAACGAAGTTATCGTAGCGGAGGTTTACGTCCGTTAATATTAAAGAATAAGAGGAATTAAGTACTAAGGCTATAAAGGAACGGCGGACCTCCGTTTATACGATCGAACGGACGGAGGATTTACGGCTAGGGGGTTCGCCGATCGGCGTACTTTAAGCGGACGTTATAGCGTTAATAAGGTTAATTCGCTTTTAATAATTTACGGCTTACCGGAAACGCTTAACGATACTAACCCTTCCTTTTAAAACTCGAACGTTATAAAATTACTCTACTACCTCGGCGTATTTTCTTATAATATTAAGGAAATCGAGCCCCTTATTCTCTTAGGCTTAGCGCGCGATTTCGATCGGTCGTTAAAAGATAAGATACGGTAAAATGCCGCTTTAAAAACCGTAACTAAAGCTATTTTATTAATTTATTAATACGACGTAATAAGTAAATTAGGAGGTTATGCCGGGTTCGAGGCTACCGCCTTCCTAGGCTCGCTATAATTAACCGAGCGCGTACGTCGCCCGATCGAAGGCGCCGTTCCTAATTATATTAAAACTATATAGTTTTCGAAGCTTAAGAAGATATAGCGCTACGGCGAAATAAGCCTAGGAAAACTTCGAAGGATTAGTAATAATTCGTTCGGGGTTTACTAGATCCGTATAGATCGTAAAAACTAAAATAAAGGCGGGATTATCGAGGAAGTACCGGCGGGTTAGGAAGTCGAACGATCCTACCGATCGATAGCCTATCGTTTAATACGGGTTTACTTTAAAGGCCGCCTTCCTACCTTCGAAATCGTAACTTATTATAATATAGAGGATACGGATATCCTCGTTAGTAAGGTAATCGTAACGGGCGATATAAACGAAAGAATTAACTAAGGCTACTTTCGTTTATTTTTATTATTATTAATTTATGGTTCGGAATCGATTAACGAATAACTAAAAGGCCTAGGCTATATCGGATCTTAACTCGATCTAACTTCTCCTCGAATCGTAATTATCTAGAATATTAAGCTAATACTTCTTTATATTACCTTAGTTATCTTTACTACTATGAATCTCCCGTAGGAGTTCTATTAAGTCGGCTAGATCGGCGCGACGTACGTTTCTATAAACGGAGGGAAGGGAGAAGGAAGGAGGGATTCCGGCGGAGCGGGAGGAAGACATAATAAAAATAAATAAAAAAGAATTAAGGAAAGGAAGGAAAAGAAAAGATAATAAGTTAAAGGTAAAAATAAGAATTTAAATTAATAATAAGAAAGATAGGCTAGAGATTAGTAAGAATATAATAATTATAGGGGGGGGTTTTCGAAATAGGATACCTAAAGAGGAAAAAGAAAGGAAGGAAGGGAGACGTATTAACGATATAGTTAGATATACCTTTACGGCTAACGCTTTAGGAAAGCGCGTTCTCCTATATACGTATAAAGCTATAATAGGAGACGCGTTAGCTTATAGCTTTTTATTATATACTCTTAATAAAGTAATAAATACGTACGTTTATAAACTCGTAATTAAACGTAGGCTAGGGTAGGTATTATTAAAACTCTTCTAAGTACGGTATTTACGACTTAGGTAACGTATTCGACTCTTTCGTTTTCGTCTAACCTTCCCTCTTATTTCTCGTTATTTTACGGTTCTGATTTATTTCCTTTCTTTCTTTCCTTAGGTCCTTTATCTTCGTTTTAATTCGTTTTTCGACTTTTCTTAATTCTAGATTTATAATTTCGTCGTTCCTATCTCTCTCTTTTATATATATATATATATAATAAACCTTACTATCTAAAAGTAACTCCTTAAACTAAACCGGGCGTCCGCCTTTAAGTTATTCGAATAGCTTAAGGCTACGAGGATTACCGCCGAAGAAATCGCCGGGGCGTTTAAAAAAGCTAAGAAGGATAAGAAAAAAGCCATAACGTATTAATGGATTAAATCGATACCGCCGCCGGTAAACCTAATAAATAAATAGCCTAACGAATCGTTCCGCCGCCTACCTTTTACCGAGGAGTTCCGGGACGTTAATCGGCTAATCCCTAAGCTTTAATAGGTACCGTATATCCCGTATTCCCGCCCGTTAGACTAAAGCCCGAAAGTAATTATCGGCCGGTAGCTCCGAGGTATCGAAGGAATTCGGGTAATAAACTAATAACGCTAAGTATATAGCTCTTAATATTAATAAGATCTATTAATCGAAGGTTAGATTAATTAATAATAAGATAATTCGTAACGTTCGGTTTTATTTTCTAGGTAAGCCGGCGGCCGGCCGGTATATTACGTAGGAAATCCTAAGTAAGGATTTTTAAAAGGTTACCTACCTTTAAAGCTACGCTATATCCTTCGTTCGTTACGTTTAATTCTTTCGCCGTCGGACGTTATTTATAGAAATTAATAATAAGGAATTAATCGGCGAGTATTTCCGTCGGTTAATAACGGATCTTCGTTACGTCGTTAATTTATTCGTTTAATAATATAAGATACCTAACGAAATACCTTACTAATATTACGAGCGCCGGCTTACTTCCTCTAATACCGCTAAGTACGCGGGCATATAGCCCTTCTTTTCCTACCGATCCCTAGCCTCCGATCGTATCTTCGGGTACTCCTACGGCGTCTACCTTTTTTCTATTAACGGGGTACGTTATAAATTTTATAACGAACGGTTTACCTACCTATAGGTAAGGATAGATCGCAACCTCCTTCTAATAAAGGATTTAAGCTAGGTCTTATATCCGCTTATAATACGGGTAACGGAAGAAGAGTTACTAACTATAATAAACTCGAAGATCGCTACGTTCCGGGGGTCAGAGAATAAGTAAGTTTTTAGTTTTTTTAGTAATTAGTAAGTAAGGAATAAGATAAAGGGACTAAAAGGAAAAAAGAGGTACTAATCGGCGGATATATATTACTTCTAGCTTATTTTTAAACGCGTATTCCTTTTCTTTTCCTTCTTCTTTTATTTTTATTAATATAAATTACTTTCCTTACTTTTCTTTTAAATACTAAAATATACCTATGTTAAAATGTAATAGTTATATAATATTAGGATATTAATATCCCGGATTTCTAACGATAAACGCAAAGGATAATTTATTTAAGTATAAGAACGCGTTAATCGGCGTTAATAATCTATAGAAATATACTTTCTTTTAAGGTAAAAAATAAGGGGGGCGTATTTATTAGTATTATAATTTAGGGTATTAATTTCGTATATAGGCTATCGGTTTAATAACTATATAGGGATAACTTCTTTCCTCCTTTACTTAGGAAAGCGACTATATATTAAGTTCCTAGGCTTTATTATTCTCCGATCGGTATAGGTAGGTTATTTTAGGATATTATAGCCTTATTATACTATAGTAGGAGGGTTATTTATTAAGTCGGGTCGATCTTCTTAGTCCGGGTTTATCGTTAGGTATAACTTCGTATCCTTTAAGCTTTTTATTTAATATTTTTATTATAATTCGCGCCTTATCGTTCGGAGCTAATTATTCTTCTTTTTTATCGTCGATTACCGAAGGTATAAGCTTTAGGCCTTCTTTAGCTTAGGGATCGTTAATAGTTATCGATTCTTAGTCCTTATATTTAATCGGTAGTAGACGTATGGTTTATCCGTTCTCCTCCAGGTTCTTTAGCTCCTAAAACCCATTAATATCTTAAATGAATTTCCGTAGTCTATGGCCTAAAACCGGGTATAATAACGTAACTTTATCCGGTTCTTTAAGCTTATAACGACTATAGCTTAAATCTTCGGCGATTAGGTACGGTTCCTTCTAATAATACTTTAGTTTTACGGCTATCGACTTATTTATATATCGTAGCGTATCGTATAGTAGTACGAGGTCGTCGGTTTTCAGGGGCTCTTTTCGTATCCGGTAAGCGTTTTTTTTCGTTCTAATACCGGGTAACTTCCTTATATTTAATCGCTAGAACCTTAGTTACGGTTAATATATCTTCCTAGCGTCTCTCGATTAATCGTATACGTATAGCTAAAAGCGATTCTCGGTTCGCGATATTCTTTTAATTTATAATACGCTAGGTCGGGATAATAATTTCTATCGGAATAATAGCCTTACGCTTATATATTAATTCGTATAACGACATTCCGTATAAGCGCGTCGAAGTCCTATCTACTTATATAATTACGCTTAATAAGTTCGTTTATTCCCGATCGCCGCCGTTTATACCTTTTATAAAGCCTTTACGAATTACTTTATACCTAACCTCGATTATACCTTAGAATTACGGGAAATAAATAATACCGACTTTAACTCTAGTACCGATTAACTTTATTACTTTACGGACCTCCTTTTTATTCTCGGAATTACTATTATACTTAATTACTAAGGATACGCCGTACTATAGGAATATCTATTCCTAGAGGAACTTAGCGATCGTCTTAAAATCTATCTTTTTAATGATTCGGGCTTTAAGAAAGCCGGATAATTCGTTTCGTACTTCGATTATTACGATAAATTTATTATTTATTAATATATATTATACGTTCATTACCTAGTAAATAAGAACGTTAACTAGCTCGTTATATAAGGCGGGGTCGACTTTCCGGATATTATT
>NW_026251314.1:0-61251 GCF_024521655.1 Durotheca rogersii
TATAATAAACTATAGCCTAAATCCTTAGCGATTAAGTACGGTTCCTTCTAGTAGTACTTTAGTTTTACGGCTATCGACTTATCTATATATCGTAGCGTATCGTATAGTAGTACGAAGTCGTCGGTTTTTAAAGGCTTTTTTCGTATTCGGTAAGCGTTTTTCTCGTCCTAATACCGGGTAGCTTCCTTATATTTAACCGCTAGAACCTTAACTACGGTTAATATATCTTTTTAACGTCTTTCGATTAATCGTATACGTATTATTAAAAGCGATTCTCGGTCCGGGATATTCTTTTAATTTATAATACGTTAAGTCGGGATAACGGTTTCTATCGGGATAATAACCTTACGCTTATATATTAATTCGTATAGCGATATTCCGTATAAACGCGTCGAAGTTTTATCTACTTATATAATTACCCTTAATAGGTTCGTCTACCCCCGATCGCTACCGTTTATACCTTTTATAAGGCCTTCGCGAATTACTTTATACCTAACCTCGACTATACCTTAGGATTACGGAAAATAAGTAATACCGACTTTAACTTTTATACCGACTAGTTTTATTACTTTACGGACCTCCTTTTTATTTTCGGAATTATTATTATACTTAATTACTAGGGGTACGCCGTACTATAAGAATATCTACTCCTAAAGGAACTTAGCGATCGTTTTAGAATCTATCTTTCTAATAATTCGGGCTTCGAAAAAACCGAATAATTCGTTTCGTACTTCGATTATTACGATAAATCCGTTATCTATTAATATATATTATACGTTTATTACCTAATAAATAAGAACGTTAATTAGCTCGTTATATAAAGCGGGATCGACTTTTCGGGTATTATTTCCTTTTTAATATTTAGGATATGATTTAACCTTTCGGGCGACGTATTCGAATATGCCGCGCTAGTAATATAGTCTAGCTATCCGATTATAGGTCGAAGTACGTTCCTTATAACCGAAATCCTCGTAATAATCCTTAACTATAGCTTTACGTAATTTCTCTTAGTCGATAACTCGTCGTATATCCTTATACTTTTCGGGCTTCCTCTATAGGATACCTTCCGAAACGACGTATTTAAGCACTTCCTTTTTAAACCGAATCTATCGCTTTTAATACCTTATTAATCGGTTATTTCTTAATCGGTTAAGTAATTAAAATCGCGTAAGAAACGTTACTATCTCTTACGACTTTATCGATTATTCTTCTAACGGTTATAACGATAAGGCTTTATCGCTAGATTACTCGACGACGTTAAATAATACGACTATATTCGCGTATATTATATTAAGCTATATATTAATAAAGTCCTTTATATCGCCTTCCTATTAATCGTCGTCGTCGTCGCTTAAGCCGCTAGGTTTACGTAAGAAACCGTCCGTAACGGAATATCTCTTACCGGGTATATATTAAATATCGAAGCTAAATATCTTAATATAGGTTATTTACCTAATAAGGATAGCGCCTAGGAAACTAAAGAATCCGTCGTTAAACTAGGCGATTAATACTTTAGCGTTAGTTTTAAGTACGAAATAAATGCCGTAAACGTAGTTTCGAAGCTATCGTAAGGACTTAACGACTCCTAGATACTCTCGTTTCGTAGCGTCGTAATTTAACTCCGTCCTTCTTTAGATTCCTAACTCGTATCTCGAAGGTTTAAAGTTACCTTTATCGTTATTCTAACCTAATACGTAGCTTTAATCGTTTCTTAATACGTCGACTTTTATTCGGATTAGCCATTCGATAATATAGTTTAAAATAATTAATACCCGTACGTTAATAAGAGTAATTTTAAGCGAATTTATAGCATATTATTAATCGATACCCTAGATAAAGTATATTCCCTTACGCATTAATACTAGGAGGGGTTTAGCGACTATGGCGTAATAATCGATCTATATCTTAAAAAAAACCGTAATATTAACGAAAGACCTTACTTTATTTATATTCTTATGTAGCTTTTTCTCTAAGATCTTAACTATCTTCGCTTCCGAGGGCTTCTTACCGTTTATACCGTATAAATATCCGACGATTACCGTACTACCTTTATACCAAGTAGACTTAACGGCGCTAGTAGTAATACCGGTTAATTCGAAGTTTAAAAAAACGGCGTCGATATTCTCTAAGTGCTTTAAGATAAAGCGTCGTATTCCCGGAAAAGCCTTTTAGTTATCGTATCTCGATACTAGCCCTTTAATACTAACGTCGTCGAAAAAGAACTCGTACTTAGTAGGGACTAAATCGTAAAGAATTCGTATAACGATTCGGAAAAAAGCGGTAACTAAGTTCGTCGCGCCCTATAGTAAAGTCGTTATACGTAAAAGGCTAATAGAAATAACGAACGTAGTTAGGTTACGGTTCGTTTCCGTTAGCGTTACTTAGTCGTACCTAAAGAAAAAGTCGACGACTATAAGGATTAAATATATAACGAATTCTTAAGTAAAGGAGTTTTTATTTCGGGATAAAAAGGCGTCGCGAATAATTTAGGCGTTAAGTTTTATCGTAGAGTTAATAAGTCGTAAATTATTATCTTTCTTTTCGATTACGAACTACGTATTTCGATAAGGATCGTAACTTTCTTCTAGGATTCCGTTCTTTAGTCGTATACGTAAGACTTCGATTATTCGTTCCTTAAAGGATACTAGGATAGGGATACCCTTAACCTACTAAGCGTTATGTAGTACCGTTTTAATCTTATAATCGGAATATACCTTAGGTCGGATTTTCCCGATTTTAAAGAAATCCTAGGCTAGGGCTATCTCTTTTCGGTATAGGATCTTAATAAGTACGTCTTTCTCCTAACCGGTTAGTTCCGTATCTAATAAACCTACTTTAATAGCGTTAAGTCTTTCCGTTATTAATCTAATACCTCGGGGGTTACTAACGAATCTTAGTATAATATTCTTATAAGGTTTATCGCGTTATAATACCTCTAGCGGTTCGTACTTCGATTTAACCTCTTTTATTACTTAATCCTTTTAATCGAATATTCCTAGCGGTATTTAACCGTTTAACGGTACGTTATCTACGGGCTAAACTTTACGCGACTTAGGCTTATATATAGTATTAATTAAAAACGTACGTTTAACTTAGTAAGCTAATTCCGAAATAAAGGCTAAGTTTCGCTTATATTATTTCGATTCCTACGTCGCATATCGAATTACCTTCGTAACGGCTTTACTAAAGACGTAAAGGAATTCTTCGTCGCTTAATCCGGCGATCGCCTTATCTCCCTCATCTAAATTAAGTTCGAAGGCCGACGAATTCTTAGCTTCGGAAATAAGTATTACTTCTATATCGTCGTTATAAAAGCGGGCATAATTAATTTTAATTTAAAGGCTAGCGTTAGTTTCTAAGTACTCGGTTAGGAACGCGTTTTTAGGCCTATATACGTTATTAAAGCGGCCTAAGGTATTAATGGTATCTAGTTTTTTTAATCGCCGAATATAAGGCTTAGTAGCGTATCGCTTCTTAAGTTAATAACGAAAGGAATTATTATTCGGGCCGAGCTAAAGTTAACGGTTCCTATGAAGGTACTTCCGTCGAATTCGAGTTTTATACGGAACTAGAAGATAAAGTTTATACTAAGTAATAGGAGGTAACTAACGAACCTATCTTTAACGACGTAAATCGGTAAGCGAAGGTAATAATCGATAAGCTAAATAGAACCGTTAATTATTCCTATATATAGGATCTTTATAAAGGATCTAAAACCTCGCTATATCGCTTTAATACTAGTTATAGGAAAACGCTACTTCTTTATATAGCTTTTTACGATTATATTAAATTACGCCCTTATATCGATTACCGTAAATACGAGAGCTTCGTTCTCGTTAAGTCTTACGTTAATTATTAGCTTAAGGAAAAGCCGGATATAGTTTTTAATATCCTTCGCGATAATAGAATTTACCGTTATTTTATTCGAAAGGTTAATAAACGGGGCGGTAGTTTACGGTACGCTAGGTATTTTAACGCTTTCTTCCCGATCCTTTTATACTTATTCCTTTATAATCTTAATAACCTTAAGCTAACTTTCGTTAATTTCTATAGCGCGTATCGTAAGATACTTTACTACTTATTCCGAAAATCCGGGTATAAATTTAATTAAGTCGTCCTACGAAACCTCGAAACGTTTTTTATTATTTTTATTAATCTTATTTAATTAAAGCTCTTTTAATAGCTCGTTAATAGTCTTCGCTTTCTTAGCTAAGTCGTTCGTATTCGAAGTAGCGTTCTTACCGGCTTTAGTCGGTCTACGCCTAAGCTATAACGATAGGACTTCTATATCCTTTTAATCGGGTACTTCTCTTTCGATATATTCGCCGTTAGAACCTTTAGTTCGCTTAACTACGTTAACTTCGACTAGGTCCGTTTTAATAATACCCTTATAATAATAAATACCTTCGTCGTCGATAAGACCCTTAGTTTAATTATAACCTAAGATCCCCGTTTCGTATAATTCGTAGCTATATTTACGTTCGATTATCTAAATAACGTTAATTTCCGATATAGCTCTTAGTATCTCTTCCTACTTTAGTACTACTTCCTCGTTCTTAAAGTATCGTAGGTTAAGGGATACGAGCTTTAGCTTTTCGGTTAGGTAATAATATACTATCCTACGTATTTATTTTAAAGATTCCTTACTTTAATATACGTAAAATAAGATATAATAAACGATCGGTTCTCCTTTACGTTTAGCTTAAGTAATAATCGATTCTAGGATTAGCGTTAACTTTAGCTTATCCGGGTTTCCGTTCTCGAGGTAGTATAATCGCTTATTATTCCTATAGTAAAACCGATTCTACGTTATATCCATTAGTAACGGATAGCGGCTATAGTTATAAAGCCGATCGAAAGTATTATAAAACTAGTATTCGAATTCCTTATAGTTACTCGTTTAGGTTAATAAAATCCTATTACGTATGCCTCGGTAGTTTAATATAATACTACGTTTAGAACCTACTAGGGTTCTCCCGTTAGTTTATAAGTTATAAAGACTTAGGTTCCGAACCGCGTTTACTAGGAACGGGTTTTCCTATTAATATTATTAATCGACGCCGTACGTATCCCTAGGCCTATAGAAGCTATTCTTTTAATAATAATTCTACGAAGTTATCTTTATCCTTAAAGCGTTAAGTCGGTCGTAAAGGGCCTATATACTAGCTTCCTAACTAATACTTAGGTAACCGTAAGAAAATCTAGGTTACGAAGGAGGCGGTAGTAAAGGTATCTAAAGGCTAGGAGTCGTTAATCGTTAAACTATTTATATTATAAGCTTCTCGGGCTCCTCGAAAGTTACCGTTTTCTATTATCGTCGTTCCTCGGCTTAGGTTTTATCGGTAATTTATACTACTATACGACGTTCCGCCTACTTATAAAGCTAGGTATAAAGAGTCCGGTAATCGATATCTCCGATCTTATTATAGTTATAATCTTCCGTCTTATAGAACTTTATAATTAAGGATATCCGGAGTTTATCGGTTAGGTATCCTACTTTCTAGGAAAGCTTTCCGTTATCGTTTACGAGCTTAGAAAGACGTTTATAGTTTATAAGATACGTAAAAATCGCCTTAAGATCGTTAATTACGTTACCTCGTTCTAGCTATACGAGTTTACGTTTAACGTTAGCTTAATTTAATCTATCGGTAATCCTAAAGCAGTACTTTAAGGCTATAACGATAACTCTTTAAATCGTTTAATTCTTCGTAACGTCGTTAATATACTCCTTAATGGTCTTAGTCGTAATTTATTCGCCGATCTTCTTAATTTTATCGTCGTCGCTTATACGGTAGCGGTTAAATAATCGATCTATCCTTTTTAGCTATTAAGTTACGTTATATTCGTTAAACTTAAGCCTAGGATAATCGGTAGGGTTAAGGAATCTAATGGCTAGTATTACGATAATCGGGGTAGCTACCGGTATATTCTAGCTACTAAAGGCCCTGTTATTATTATTTTAAGATAATACCATAAGGATTAGCGGGATAAGTATAGAGCCGCGGTTAAGGGGTAGCTAAGTAGGAGTTTTATCGTCGTTCTCCTTCTCTTCGGGCGGATATAGGAGCGGAAAATTAATATCGACTCTTAAGGTTTTTATTAGTAGTTTAATCTTTATTACTTTAAATCCTAATAACGATTTACTTCGTTTTCTAGCTATAGATTTCGTTTAGTTTAGCGGTACGAGGTATAAAGTAGAAAGGGGAATAATAAGGATCTTATTATCTAATATAAGAATAAAGGTATAATAGTTATTATTTATATCCTAATACTTTTCCTTTAATATAAGTATATTACTATTTATTATATTATTCCGATCGATAAGGTCCGGGTATTATACGAGCTTCTTTAATCGGCTAACGCCTAACTAAAGTACGATACGTATTTCCTAAACTAATAGTTTAATTATTATAAATAAATCGACGATAATCCCTTCTATTAAGGTTTAGAACTCCTAACGTATAACCTTCGTTAAGGTAATACGTATAAGGGATAGATCCCGAATAAAAGATCGCGTTAAATACGATACCGGTTATAATTATAAGCCGGCCTCGATTTAACGGAGGCTATTTAATAATATTAACGGTATTACCGCTAGGCGCCGTTTTACTCCTATATTAGTACTTCTCGCTATATTAGCTATTAATTAATAGTATAAGGCTAGCCTATATATAGGTATACCTATTAGCTCGACTCTAGTTCCGTTTCCTTAATCCTTTATATTTACGTAATCTTATTAATACTAATTCCTAATTCTTTTTAAAACTATCGGTTATTAATAGCTATTAGTTTATTAATTCCTATTTATGTTATTAATATAAATATCTATATTATATTATATATTATATCGTCGAATCGTTACGCCTAGGTATCTTAAAATGCCTTTAGTATAATGAATTATTAATATCTATATATTTAATTTATGTCGATTAATAGGTTTAAAGGAAAAAAAGAAGCTATCGTAAGGTCGGTTAGGATATAATTATTATTTAGCCTTTATCCGTTCTTAGTATTAATAAGGGAGTAGCGGGTCGTATAGGTTATCGTAATTTATACTAAGGCGCTCGTACGTTTAATTTATATAGTAGATAGATAATTATAAGGGGGCTGCCTTAATCGCTATAAGCTCCGTTTATTCGCACGAGATATACTATGTTATTAGCGGTTCGAAGAAGCGGTTAGTATCGAAGGCTAGGTATTATCCCTAGTAGCGGTAGTATTACGACGAAAGTTCTCCCGGGTTTTATAGGTTCCTCCGTATAGTAAATAAATAACTATACGAGGAATATCCTAATCGGTATAAACGCGGTTTAGTCGTCGTATTATATCGTAGTATCGATAGCTTATTAACGTTATAAAGTATTAAGGGCTAAGTATTATCTTAGTAATAATAATATCGTTATAAAAGTTCCCGGGTTTATACGTACCTCCTTATAGTAAATAAATAACCATAAGGCGGGATACTTTATTTAACGTAAAACGCGGACTACTTCGCGGGTTAAATAACGGCGCCGACGGCGATCGGTATCCTCTAAATCCTAATAGCGTAATAAAAACTCCGTAAACTAAAGGTTAAGGGGTCGAAAAAGTCATAAAATAATCGCTACTAAAGAAGAGTAAAGCGTACGCGATATTAGAAACCCGGATAGGTTTACTCGAAAGTATATTTTATCGAAGACTATAGTACGTACGATAGTCTAAGATAAATAAAACTAATATCGTTATATTAATCGAAAGGCAAGGAATCTAATATAGTTATCGTATCTTAGCTATGTCCTTTAGTCGTAAAGATATAGTAGTCGCTAGTCCGAAGGTATAAGAAGTAAGGGGAAAAAAAGGGGCAAAACGTAAAAGTTACTTATTCGGCTATAGCGGTACGACAAAGTAACTTAAGCGTCTATAATTAAGATAGGTATATTAATCGGAGAACGACGAATCTAATGATAAAAACGAATCTTTAATTAAGGTAAAAATAATAAAGATAGTAATCTAGCTAGGTAATAAATTAAATAATAAGTATGATATATCCCGTACTTACGGGAGCTATAGTTACTCTATATAAGCATAAGGCCTATCGTAGCGTATTACGTAATGCATTAAGAGGGCATGTCTTACCGCACCACTACACTATACGGTATAGAGGTCTCCTTAGATTAAAAAGCCTTAATCTTAGTAAGGCCGGAGGAAAGGAGAGGACGGCTTATAACCTTAACGAAGTCGTCGTAACGGAGGTTTACGTCTATTAATACGAAGGAGCGGGAGGGATTAAGTACTAAGGCTACGGAGAAACGGCGGACCTTAACCTACGCGATAAAACAGACGGAGGATTTACGGCTAGGGGGCTCGCCGATCGGGATACTTTCGGCAAAGGCTATAACGTTAATAAGGTCGATTCGCTTTTTATAATCTACGGCTTACTAGAAACGCTTTACGATATTAACTTCCTCCTTTAAAACCCGAACGTTATAAATTTACTTTACTATCTTAGCGTATTCCCTTATTATATTAAAGGAATTAAGCCTTTTACTTTCTTAGGCTTATCGGGCGACCTCGATCGGTTATTTAAAGATAAGATACGGTAGGATACCGCTCTAAAAACCGTAACTATAGCTATCTTATTAGTTTATTAACGCGACGTAATAAACGGACTAAGGGGTTATAATAAACTCGAAACTACCTTTTTCCTAAGTCCGTCGTAATTAACCGAACGCGTACGCCGCCCGATATAAGGTATTATTCCTAATTATATTAAAGCTAAATAATCTCCGGAACTTAAGGAAGTATAATGTTACGACGAAGTAAGCCTAAGAAAACTTATTAAAGTTAACGATAAATCGTTCCGGGTTTATTAAATCCGTATAAATCGTAACGATTAAAGCGAACGTAAGGTTATCGAGGAGGTACCGGTAGGTTAAGAAATTAAAGGACCCCGTTAATCGGTAGCTTATCGTCTAGTACGGGTCTACTTCGAAGGCCGCCTTTCTGCCTTCGAGGTCGTAATTTATTATGATATAAAGGATACGGATATCCTCGTTAATAAGGTAGGCGTAACGGGCGAGATATACGAGAAAATTAACTAGGGCTACCTTCGTTTATTCCTATAGCTATTAGTTTATAGTTCGGAACGGATTAACGGATAGCCGGAAGGCTTAAACTATATTAGATTTTAACTCAATCTTACCCTTTTTCGAGTTATAGTTTTTTAAAGTACCGAGTTAATATTTCTTTATATCGCTTTAATTATCTTCGCTACCGTAAATCTCCCGTAGGAGTTCTATTAAGTCGGCTAAATTAATACGACGTACGTCTTTATAAATGGAAGGAAGGAAGAAAGAAAGGAAAACGTTAGCGGAGCGAGGGGAAGTTATTATAAAAAATAAAAAAAAAGAATTAAGACAAGAAAAAGAGAAAAAGAATAAGTTAAAGGTAAAATTTAAATTTAAATTAATAATAAGAAAGGTAGGTTAGAGATTAATGAGAATGTAATAATTAGGGGAGGAAGGGTTTCGAAATAGGATACCTAAAAAGGAAAAAAAGAAGGAGGAAGAGAAACGTATTAACGATAAAGTTAGATATATCCTTACGGCTAACGTTTTAGGAAAGCGCGTTCCCCCGTATACGTATAGAATTATAATAAGAGATACGTTAGCTTATAGTTTCTTATTATATGCTTTTAATAAAGTAATAAATACGTACGTTCGCGGACTCGTAATTAAACGTAAGCTAGGGTAAGTATTATCGAGACTCTCTTAAGTACGGTACTTACGACCTAAGTAACGTATTCGACTCTTTCGTTTTCGTTTAACCTTTTCTTTTATTTCTCGTTATTTTACGGTTCTGATTTATTTCCTTTCTTCCTTTCCTTAGGTTCTTTATCTTTATTTTAATTCGTTTTTATATTTCTCTTAATTCTAGATTTATAATTTCGTCGTTCCTCTCTTTCTTTCTTATATATATATATATATTATAAACCTTATCCTCGAAAAGGAGCTTAGGAAACTAAACTAGGAGGCCGTCCTTAAGTTATTCGAATAGCTTAAAGCTACGGGAATTACCGACGAAGAGATCATTAGGGCGGCCGGGAAGGCTAAGAACGGTAAGAAAAAGGCCGTAACGCATTAGCGGGTTAAGTCGATACCGCCGCCGGTAAAGTTAATAAATAAGTAACCCGACGAGTCGTTCCGCCGGCTATCCTTTACCGAGGAATTCCGGGACGTTAACTAGTTAATTCCTTAGCCTTAATATGTACCGTATATCCCGTATTCTCGTCCTTTAAATTTAAGCCCGAAAGTAATTATCGGCCGATAACTTTAAGGTATCCAAAGGATTCAGATAATAAATTAATAACACAAAGTATATATCTCTTAATATTAATAAGATCTATTAATCGAGGGTTAAATTAATTAATAATAAAATAATTCGTAAGGTTCGGTTTTATTTTCTAGGTAGGCCGGCGGTTAACCGGTACGTTACGTAAGATATCTAAAGTAAGGATTTTTAGGAGGTCGCTTACCTTTAAAGTTATACTATATTCCTTACCCGTTACGTCTAGTCTTTCCGTTATCAGACGTTATTTATAAAGACTAATAATAATAAGCCGGTTAATAAATGTTTCTATCGATTAGCGACGGATCCTCGTTACGTTATTTATTTATTTATTTAATAATATAAAGTACTTAGCGAGGTACCTTACTAGTACTCCAAACGCCGGTTCGCTTCTTCCGATACCGTTAAATACGTAGGAATATAGCCGTTCTTTTCCTACCGTTCCTTAGCCTTTAATCGTATCTTCGGATATTCCTACGGCGTTTACCTTTTTTCTATTAACGGGATACATTATAAATTTTAGGACGAGCGGTTCGCCTACCTACGGGCGAAAACGGATCGTAACCCCCCTCTAATAAAGGATCTAAACTAAGCCGCGTACCTACTTGTAACGGAGGATAAATTACTAACTATAATAAACTCAAAGATTGTGACGTTCCAGGGGTCGGGAAGTAAGTAAGTTTTTAGTTTTTTTTAACAACTAACGAGTAAGGAATAAAATGAAAGGATAAAAAGGAAAAGAAACGTATTAATCGGCGGGTATATATTACTTCTGGCTTATTTTTAGACGCGTATTTCTTTTCTTTCTTTTTACTTTTATTTTTATTAATATGAATTACTTTCCCTACTTTCCCTTTAAACGTTAAAATATAGCTATGTTAAAATGTAATAGTTTCGTAATATTAGGATTTTAATATCCCGGATTCCTAACGATAAATATAAAGGATAACTTATTTAAATATAAGAACGCATTAATCGGCGTTAATAATCTATAGAAACATACTTTCTTTTAAAGTAAGAAATAAGGGAAGGCGTATTTATTAATATCGTAATTTAGGGTACTAATTTTATATATAGGCTACCGGTTTAATAACTATATAGAAATAACTTCTTTCCTTCCTTACTTAGGAAAGCGATTATATATAAAGCTCCTAAGCTTTATTATTCTTCGATCGGTATAGGTAGGTCGTTTTACGGTATTATAGCCTTATCGTTTTATAATAAGAGGATTATTTATATAACCGAATCGATCTTCTTAGTCCGGGTTTATCGTCAGGTATAACTTCGTATCCTTCGAGCTTCTTATTTAATATTTCTACTATAATTCGCGCTTTATCGTTCGGGGCTAATTATTCTTCTTCTTCGTCGTCGATTACTAAGGGTATAAGCTCTAGGCTTTCTTTAGCTTAGGGATCGTTAGTAATCGTCGATTCTTAGTCCTTATATTTAATTAGTAATAAGCGTATATTTTATTCGTCTTTCTTTAGGTTTTTTAGCTCTTAAAATTCGTTAATACTTTAAATAAATTTCTATAGTTTATAGCTTAAAACCGGGTATAATAACGTAACTTTATCCAGTTCTTTAAGCTTATAACGATTATAACCTAAATCTTCGGCGATTAAGTACGGATCCTTCTAGTAGTACTTTAGTTTTACGGCTATTGATTTATTTATATATCATAACCTATCGTATAATAATACGAGGTCGTCGGTTTTTAGGGGCTTTTTTCGTATCTAGTAAGCGTTCTTTTCGTCCTAATACCGGATAGCTTTCTTATATTTAGCCGTTAAAACCTTAACTACCGCTAAGATATCTTCCTAACGTTACTCGATTAATCGTATACGTATAATTAAAAGCGATTCTCGGTCCGGGATATTCTTTTAGTTTATAATACGCTAGGTCGGAATAACGGTTTCAATTAGAATAATAGCTTTACGCTTATATATTAATTCGTATAACGACATTCTATATAAACGCGTCGAAGTTTTATCTACCTATATAATTACCTTTAATAGGTTCGTTTATCTTCGATTATTACCGTTTATACCTTTTATAAGGCTTCTGTAAATTATTTTATATTTAACCTCGATTACGCTTTAAAATTACTAGAAATAAGTAATGAGGAGGAGTAGAGCGTACGCGATGCTGGAGACCCGGATAGGTTTACTCGAAAGTATACTCTATCGAAGACTATAATACGTACGATAGTCCAAGATAGATGAAACTAATATCGCTATATTAATCGAGAGATAAGGAATCTAATGTAGTTATCGTATCTTAACTATGCCCCTTAGTCGTAAAGATGTAATAGTCGCTAACCCGAAGGCATAAGAAATAAGGGGAAAAAAGGGGCAAAATACAAAAGTTACTTATTCGGCTATAGCGGTACGACGAAGTAACTTAAGCGCTTATAATTAAAATAAATATATTAATCGGAGAACGACGAATCTAATAATAAAAACGAATCTTTAACTAAGGTAAAAATAATAAAGATAGTAATTTAATTATATAATAAATTAAATGATAAGCATAGTATGTCCCGTACTTACGGAAGCTATGGTTATTTTATATAGGTATAAGGCCTATCGTAGCGTATTACGTAATATATTAAGAGGGTATATCTTACCGTATTACTATAGCCTCCTTAGTTTTATTATACCGTAAGGGATAATTAAATTAAAAAGGGTAGTACGGTATATCTAGATTAATATCTTCCCTTAAAAATTATCGCGAAACTTTATTCCTTCGGCTGTTATTTAATTATTACGGCCGCGCTTTTAACTTTTCGTTTAATATTATAAGGGGGTTCCTTTATTACTTTATAGCTAATTTAACCCGGTTTACCTTTACCGATCTAACCCGATCGGCGTTTTCTTTCTTTATTTCGGCTACCTTCTTTTTAGTTTCGTCTTAGCCTTCTTAGTTAAGGGAATAGCAGGAGAGCGGGCGCGTCCTAAGGATTAACTAAGTATTTCCCTTCTACCTATACGGTATAGAGGTCTCCTCGGACTAGAAAGCTTTAATCCTTATTAAGCCGGAGGAAGGAAGGAGGCGCGTCGTAACCTTAACGAGGTTATCGTAATAAAGGTTTACGTCCGTTAATATTAGGAAGTAAGGGGAGTTAGGTACTAAGGCTATAAAGGAACGGCGGACTTCGGCTTACGCGATAAACCGAACGGAGGATTTACGGCTAAGGAACTCGCCGATCGGCGTATTTTACGCCGAGGTTATAACGTTAATAAGGTCGATTCGCTTTTAATAATTTACGGTTTACCGGAAACGCTTAACGATACTAACCCCTTCCTTTAAAACCCGAACGTTATAAAATTACTCTACTACTTCGGCGTATTCTCTTATAATATTAAGAAGGTCGAGGCCCTTATTCTTTTAGGCCTAGCGCGCGACTTCGATCGATCGTTTAAAGATAAGATACGGTAAAATGCCGCTTTAAAAATTATAACTAAAGCTATCTTATTAGTTTACTAACGCGATATAATAAGTAAACTAAGGGGTTATATTAGGTTCGAGATTACCGTCTTTCCATACCCGCCGTAGCTAGCCGAGCGCGTACGCCGTCCGATCGAAGGCGCCGTCCTTAATTATATTAAAGCTAAATAATTTTCGGGGCTTAAGGAGATATAGTATTACGGTAAAATAAGCTTAGGAGAACTTTAAAGGGTCGGTAATAATTCGTTCGGGATTTATTAGATCCGTATAAATCGTAAAGATTAAAGTAAAGGCAGGGTTATCGAGGAAGTACTAACGGGTTAGGAAGTTAAACGATCCTACCGATCGATAGCCTATCGTTTATTATAGGTTTACTTCGAAGGCCGCCTTTCGGCCTTTAAGATCGTAGCTAGTTATAGTATAAAGGGCGCGGATATCTTCGTTAGTAAGGTAATCGTAATAAGCGAGGTATACGAGAAAGTTAACTAGGGCTACCTTCGTTTATTCCTATAATTATTAGTTTATAATTCGGGGTCGATTAACGGATAACCGGAAGGCCTAGGCTATATCGGATCCTAACTCGATTTAATCCCTCCTCGAATCGTAATTATCTAGAGTATTAAGCTAATACTCCTTTATATTACTTTAGTTATCTTTATTACTATGAATCTCCCGTAGGAGTTTTATTAAGTCGGTTAGATCGGTACGACGTACGTCTCTATAAACGGAAGGAAGGGAAAAGGAGGGAGGGATTCCGGCGGAGCGGAAGGAAGATATAATAAAAATAAAAAAAAAGAATTAAAGGAAAGAAAAGAAAAGATAATAAATTAAAGGTAAAAATAAGAATTTAAATTAATAATAAGAAAGATAGGCTAGAGATTAATAAGGATATAATAATTATAGGAGGAGGGGTTTTCGAAATAAGATACCTAAAGAGAAAAAAAAGAGGAAGGAAGGGAGACGTATTAATGATATAATTAGATATACCTTTACGGTTAACGCTTTAGGAAAGCGCGTTTCCCTATATACGTATAGAGCTATAATAAAAGACGCGTTAGCTTATAGCTTCTTATTATATACTCTTAATAAAGTAATAAGTACGTACGTTCGTAGATTCGTAATTAAACGTAGGCTAGGGTAGGTACTATCGAGACTCTCTTAAGTACGGTACTTACGACCTAGGTAACGTATTCGATTCTCTCGTTCTCGTCCGACCTTTCCTCTTATTTCTCGTTATTCTACGGTTTTAATCTACTTCCTTTCTTTTATTCCTTAGATCCTCTATCTTTGTTTTAATTCGTTTTTCGATTTTTTTTAATTCTAGATTTATAATTTCGTCGTTCCTATTTCTCTTTCTCTTATATATATATATATAATAAACCTTATTATCTAGAAGTAATTCTTTAAATTAAACCGAGCGACCGCCCTTAAGCTACTCGAGTAGTTAAAGGTTACGGGAATTACCGACGAGGAGATTACCGAAGCGTTTAAAAAGGCTAAGGAAGATAAGAAAAAGGCCGTAACGTATTAGCGGGTTAAATCGATACCGCCGCCGGTAAACCTAATAAATAAGTAGTCCGACGAATTCTTCCGCCGCTTATCCTTTACCGAGGAGTTCCGGGACGTTAATCGGCTAATCCCTAAGCCTTAGTAGGTACCGTACGCCCCGTACTCCCGCCTACTAGACTAGAGCCCGAAAGTAATCATCGGCCGGTAGCTCCGGGGTATCGAGGGGATTCGGGTAATAGACTAATAGCGCTAGGTATAAAGAGTCCGGTAGTCGATATCTCCGATCTTATTATGGTTATAGTCTCCCGTCTTATAGAACTTTATAATTAGGGATATCCGGAGTTTATCGGTTAGGTATCCTACTTTCTAGGGAAGCTTTCCGTTATCGTTTATAAGCTTAAAAAGACGTTTATAGTTTATAAGATACGTAAAGATCGCCTTAGGATCGTTAATTACGTTACCTCGTTCTAGTTATACGAGTTTACGTTTAACGTTAGCTTAGCCTGGTTTATCGGTAATCCTAAAGCGGTACTTTAAGGCTATAACGATAACTTTTTAGATCGTTTAATCCTTCGTAACGTTATTAATACGCTCCTTAATGGTCTTAGTCGTAGTTTATTCGCCGATCTTCTTAATCTTATCGTCGTCGCTTATACGGTAGCGGTTAAATAATCGATCTATCCTTTCTAGTTATTAGGTTACGTTATATTCGTTAAACTTAAGCCTAGGGTAATCGGTAGGGTTAGGGAATCTAATGGCTAGTATTACGATAATCGGGGTAGCTACCGGCATATTCTGGCTACTAAAGGCCCCGTTATTATTATTTTAAGATAATGCCATAGGAATTAGTAGGATAAGTATAGAGCCGCGGGTAAGGGGTAGTTAAATAGGAGTTTTATCGTCGTCTTCCTTTTCTTCGGGCGGACGTAAGGGCGGAGAATTAATATCGACTCTTAAGGTCTTTATTAGTAATTTAGTCTTTATTACTTCGGGTCCTAACGGCGATTTATTCCGTTTCCTAGCTACGGATTCCGTTTAGTTTATTAATACGAGGTATAAAGTAGAAAGGGGAATAGTAGGGGTCTTATTATTTAATATAAGAATAAAGGTATAATAGCTATTATTTATATCCTAATACTTTTCCTTTAGTATAGGTATATTATTATTTATTATACTATCCCGATCGATAGGATCCGGGTATTATACGAGCTTCTCTAGTCGGCTAACGCCTAACTAAAATACGATACGTATTCCCTAGACTAATAGTTTAATTATTATAAATAAGTCGACGATAATCCTTCTTATTAAGGTTTAGAACTCTTAACGTATAACCTTCGTTAAGGTAATACGTATAAGGAATAGATCCCGAGTAAAGGATCGCGTTAGATACGATACCGGTTATAGCCATAAGCCGGTCTCGATTTAACGGAAGCTATTTAATAATATTAGCGGTATTACCGCTAGGCGCCGTTTTACGCCTGTATTAGTACTTCTCGCTATATTAGTTATTAATTAATAATATAAGGCTAGCCTATATATAGGTATACCTATTAGCTCGACTTTAGTTCCGTTTCCCTAATCCTCTATATCTACGTAGTCCTATTAATATTAATTCCTGGTTTTTTTTAAAACTATCGATTACTAATAGCTATTAGTTTATTAATTTCTATTTATGCTATTAATATAAATATCCATATTATATCGTATATTATATCGTCGAATCGCTACGCTTAGGTATTTTAAAATGCCTTTAGTATAATAAGTTATTAGTATTTATATATTTAATTTATATCGATTAATAGGTTTAAAGGGAAAAAGAAGCTATCGTAAGGTCGGTTAAGGTATAATTACTATTAGCCTTTATCCGCCTTTAATATTAATAAGGGAGTAACGGGTCATATAGGTTATCGTAATTTATATTAAGGCGCTCGTACGTTTAATCCATATAATAGATAAATAACTATAAGGAGGCTACCCTAATCGCTATAAGCTTTATTTACTCGCACGAGATATACTATATTATTAGCGGTTCGGGGAAGCGGTTAGTATCGAGGATTAAGTACTATCCCTAGTAGCGGTAGTATTACGACGAAAGTTCTCCGGGTTTTACGGGTTCCTCCGTATAGTAGATAAATAACCATACGAGGGATATCCTAATCGGTATAAACGCGATTTAATCGTCGTATTATATCGTAATATCGATAGCTTATTAACGTTATAAGTATTAAGGATTAAGTATTATCCTAGTAATAATAATATCGTTATAAAAGTTCCCGGGCTTATACGTATCTCCTTATAATAAATAAATAACCATAAGGCGGGATATTTTATTTAACGTAAAACGCGGGTTATTTCGCGGGTTAAATAGCGGCGCCGACGGTAATCGGCATCCTTTAAATCCTAATAACGTAATAAAAACTCCGTAAACTAAAGGTTAAGGGGTCGAAAAAGTTATAGGGTAGTCGCTACTAAGGAGGAGTAAAGCGTACGCGATATTAAAAACCCGGATAGGTTTACTCGAAAGTATACTCTATCGAAGACTATAGTACGTACGATAGTCTAAGATAAATAAAACTAATATCGCTATATTAATCGAGAGATAAGGAATCTAATATAGTTATCGTATCTTAGCTATACCCCTTAGTCGTAGAGATATAATAGTCGCTAGCCCGAAGGTATAAAAGGTAAGGGAAGAAAAGGAATAAAACGTAAAAGTCACTTATTCGGCTATAGCGGTACGACGAAGTAACTTAAGCGCTTATAACTAAAATAGATATACTAATCGGAGAACGACGAATCTAATGATAAAAACGAATCTTTAACTAAGGCAAAAATAATAAAGATAATAATCTAATTATATAATAAACTAAATAATAAATATGGCATGTCCCGTACTTACGGGAGCTATAGTTACTCTATATAGGTATAAGGCCTATCGTAGCGTGTTACGTAATACATTAAGAGGGCATGTCTTACCGCAACACTACAGTAATACCGACTTTAACTTTAATACTGACTAGTTTTATTATTTTACGAACCTTCTTTTTATTCTCGGAACCGCTATTATATTTAATTATTAGGAATACGCCGGAGTATAGAAATATCTACTCCTAAAGGAACTTAGCAATCGTCTTAAAATCTATCTTTCTAATGGCTCGGGCTTCGAGAAAACCGAATAGTTCGTTTCGTATTTCGATTATTACGATAAATCTGTTATTTATTAATATATATTATACGTTTATTACCTAGTAAGTAAGAACGTTAATTAGCTCGTTATATAAAGCGGGGTCGACTTTCTAGGTATTATTTTCTTTTTAGTATTTAAGATACGATTTAACCTCTCGGACGACGTATTCGAATATACTACGCTAATAATATAGTTTAACTATCCGATCGTAAGTCGATATACGTTCCTTATAGCCGAAATCCTTATAGTAATCCTTAATTATAGCTTTACGTAATTTCTCTTAATCGATAACTCGTCGTATATCTTTATACTTCTCGGGCTTCCTTTATAGGATATCTTTTAAAATAACGTTTTTAAGCATTTCCTTCTTAAACCATATCCGTCGTTTTTTATACCCTGTTAATCGGTTATTTCATAATCGGATAAGTAATTAAAATCGCGTAAGAAACGTTACTATTTCCTAGGATTTTATTAATTATTCTTCCGGCGGTTATAGTAGTAAGGCTTTATTACTAGATTACTTAACGGCGTTAAGTAATACGGCTATATTTACGTTTATTATATTAAGCTATATATCGATAAAGTTCTTTATATCGCCTTCTTATTAATCGTCGTCATCGTCGCTTAGGCCGTTAAGTTTACGTAAGAAACCATCCGTAACGAAGCATTTCTTGCTTAATATATATTAAATATCGAAGTTAAATATCTCAATATAGGTTATTTACTAAATAAGGATAGCGCCTAGGAAATTAAAGAATCCGTCGTTAAATTAGGCGATTAGGACTTTAGCGTCGGTTTTAAATACGAAGTAAATGCCGGAAAGGTAGTTTCGAAGCCGTTATAGAGACTTCATAACTCCTAAATACTCTCGTTTTATAGCGTTGTAATTTAATTCCGTTACTTTCTAAATCTCTAACTCGTATATCGAAGGTTAAAAGTTACCTTTATCGTTATCTTAATTTAATACGTAGCCCTAATCGTTTCTTAATACGTCGACTTTTACTTAGATTAATTATTAGATAATATCGTTTAAAAATACTTAATACTAATGCGTTAATAAAAATAATCTTAAGCGAATTTATAATATATTATTAATCGATATCTGAAAAAAAGTATACTTCCTTACGTATTAATATTAGGAAGGGTTTAGCGATTATAACGTAATAGTCGATCTATATCCTAAAGAAAACCGTAATACCGATAAAAGACCTTACTTCGTTTATATTCCTATTTAGCGTCTATGCTAAAATCTTAACTATCTTTACTTCCGAGGGCTTCCTACCGTTTATATCGTATAAATATCCGACGATTACCATACTATCTTTATATTAAGTAAACTTAATAGCGTTAATAATAATACCGGTTAATTCGAAGTTTAGAAGGACGGCGTCGATATTCTTTAAGTACTTTAGGATAAAGCGTCGTATTTCCGGAAAAGCCTTTTAGTTATCGTATCTCGATACCGGCCCTTTAACACTAACGTCGTCGAAGAAGGGCTCGCATTTAATAGGAATTAAATTATAAAAAATTCGTATAACGGCTTGGAAAAAAGCAGTAACTAAGTTCGTCGCGTCCTATAGTAGAGTCGTTATACGTAAAAGGCTAATAAAAGTAACGAACGTAGTTAGGTTACGGTTCGTTTCCGCTAACGTTACTTAGTTATATCTAAAGAAAAAGTCGACGATTATAAGGATTAAATATATAACGAATTCTTAAATAAAGGAATCTTTATCTCAGGGTAGGAAGGCGTTACGAATAATTTAGGCGTTAAGTTTTATCGCAGAGTTAATAAGTCGTAAACTAATCTTTCTTTTTAATTACGAATTATATATTTTAATAAGAACCGTAACTTTCTTCTAAGATTTCGTTCTTTAATCGTATACGTAAGACTTCGATTACTCGTTCCTTAATGAATACTAGGATAGGGATACCCTTAGCCTACCTAGCGTTATATAATACCGTTCTAGTTTCATAATCAGGGTAAACCTTAGGTCGAATTTTTCTGATTTTAAAGAAATCCTAAGCTAAGGCTATCTCTCTTAGGTATAGGATCTTAATAAGTACGTCTTTCTCCTAATCGATTAATTCCGTATCTAATTAACTTACTTTAATAACGTTAAGCCTTTCCGTTATTAATCTAATACCTCGGGAGGTATAAACGAATCTTAGTATAATATTCTTATAGGATCTATCGCGTTATAATATATCTAACGGCTCGTACTTCGATTTAATTTCCTTTAATACATAATCCTTTTAATTTAATATTTCTAACGGTATCTAGCCATCTAACATACGTTATCTACGGACTAAACTTTACGCGATTTAGGTTTATATATAGTATTAATTAAACACGTACGTTTAACTTAGTAAGTTAATTCCGAAATAAGGGGTAGGCCTCGCTTATATTATTTCAACTCTTACGTCGTATATCGAATTACCTTCGTAACGGCATTATTAAAGACGCAAAGGAATTCTTCGTTACTTAATTTAACGATCGCCTTATCCTCTTTATCGAAACTAAGTTCGAAGGCCGATAAGTCCTTTGTTTTAAAGATAGGTACTACCTTCGTATCGTCGTTATAAAGGCGGGTATAATTAATTTTAGCCTAGAGGCTAACGTCGGCTTCTAGGTACTTAACTAAGAACGCGTATTTAAACCTATATACGTTATTAAAGAGGCCTAGGGTATTAATAGTATTGAACAGGAGCAGCGTGGGCACGCTGACGGAGGCACGAAACGGCTACCCAACTGCCAACAACTGGCCCAGTGCCGATCAACCAAGATCACAGCTGTAAACAGCTGTAATCGGTTGATCGGCCAGCTGAAAACGGCAGCTGGGAAAGGGAACTAGAAAAGGGCAACGAGGAGGGCGAGAAAAGGCATGGTAAAAAACGAGTGAATAGCTGTAACAAGTGATGGGTACAGGTCTAAGTCTAACTAATGAAAATATGAGTGCGCGACCCATATAAATACGCATCCAAAAGGCTACGTGGCCTAGATCCACCGCACCACTACAGTATCTAGTTTTTTTAATCGCCGAGTATAAGGCTTAGTAACGTATTGTTTCTTACGTCGATAGCGAGAGGGATTATTATCCGGGCCGAGCTAAAGTTAACGGTTCCTATAAAGGTACTTCCGTCGAATTCGAGTTTCATATAAAACTAAAAGATAAAGTTTATATTAAATCAAAAGGCGTAATTAACGAACCTATCTTTAATAACGTAAATCGGTAAACGGAAGTAGTAATCAGCGAGTTAGATAGAACCGTCGATTATTCCTATATATAAGGTCTTTATAAAGGATTTAAAACCTCGCTATATCGTCTTAATACCGGTTATAAGGAGACGCTACTTCTTTACGTAGCTTTTTTACGATTATATTAAACTACGTCCCTATATCGATTACCGTAGATACGAAAGCTTCGTTCCCGTTAGGTCTTACATTAATTACTAGCTTAGGAAAAGGCCGGATATAGTTCCTAGTATCCTTCGCGATAATAGAATTTACTAATATTTTATTCGAAGGGTTAATCGACGGGATAGTAGTTTACGGTACGTTAGGTATTTTAATGCTTTCTTCCCGATCCTTTTATACTTATTTCTTTATAATCTTAATAACCTTAAACTAACCTTCGTTAATCTTTATCACGTGCGTTATGAAGTAATTAATTACCTATTCCGAAAACCTAGGTATAAACTTAATTAGGTCGTCCTACGAAACCTCGAAGCGTTTCCTATTATTCTTATTAATCTTCTCTAACTAAAACTTTCTTAATAATTCATCGATAGTTTTCGCTTTCCTAGCTTAGTCGTTCGTATTTAAAGTAGCATTCTTCCCGGCTTTAATCTATTTACGTCTCAGCTATAACGATAGGACTTTTATATTCTCTTAATCGCGTACTTCTTTCTTGATATGTTCGCCGTTAGAATCTTTAGCATGCTTAATTACGTTCACTTCGACTAGGTCCGTTTTAATAGTACTGAACAGGAGCAGCGTAGGCACGCTGACGGAGGCATGAGAAAAGGACTACCTAACTACCAATAACTGGCCCAGTGCCGATCAACCAAGATCACAGCTGTAAATAGCTGTAATCGGTTGATCGGCCAGCTGAAAACGGCAGCTGGGAAAGGAGAGGAGAGACTATAAAAGGATAACGAGGATAGCGAGAAAAGGCATGGCAAGAAACGAGTGAATAGCTATAAGGCTGTGATGGCTATCGTGATAGCTACAGGTCTGAGTCTGACTGATGAAAATATGAGTGCGCGACCCATATAAATAGATATCGAAAAGGCTACGTGGCCTAGATCCACCGCACCACTACAGTACCCTTATAATAATAAATACCTTCGTCGTCGATAAAATCCTTCGTTTAGTTATAACTTGAGATTTTAATTTCATATAATTCGTAGTTATATTTACGTTCGACTATTTAAATAACGTTAATTTCCAATATAGCTTTAGGTACCTCCTCTTTGTTTAATATTACTTCCTCGTTTTTAAAGTATCGGAAGTCGAGGGGTATAAGCTTTAGCTTTCCGACTAGGTAGTAATATGTTATCCTACGTATTTACCTTAAAGATTCCTTATTTTAGTATACGTAGAATAAGATATAATAAGTAATCAGCTTTTCTTTACGCTTAGCTTAGGCGAAAATCAATCCTAGGATTAATATTAATACTAACTTTTCCAGGTTTCCGTTCTTGAGGTAGTATAATCGCTTTTCGCTCCTATAATGAACCTAATTCTACGTTATATATATTAGTAACGGATAACGGGTATAGTTATAAAGCCAATCGAAAGTACCGTGAAATTAATATTCGAATTCCTTATAATTATTCGATTAGGTTAATAATATCTTACTACGTATGCCTCGGTAGTTTAATATAGTATTACGTTTAAAATCTATTAGGGTTCTTTCGTTAGTTTATAAGTTATAAAGACTTAAGTTCCGAACCGCGTTTACTAAGAACGGGTTTTCCTATTAATATTATTAATTAACGTCGTACGTATCCTTAGGCTTATAAGAGTTATTCTCTTAACGGTAGTTCTACGAAGTTATCTTCATCTTTAGAGCGTTAAATCGGTCGTAAAGGGCTTATATATTAACTTTCTAACTAGTATTTAAGTAGCCGTAAGAGGATTTAGGTTACGAGGAAGGCGGTAGTAAAGGTATTTAAAGGCTAAGAGTCGCTAATCGTTAAATTATTTATATTATAAGCTTCTCGGGTTCTTCGAAAGTTACCGTTTTTTATTATCGACGTTCTTCAGCTTAATTACTGTTAGTAATTTATATTATTATACGACGTTCCGCTTACTTATAAAGCTAG
The DNA here is from genome assembly GCF_024521655.1 of Durotheca rogersii. NCBI lineage: Eukaryota > Fungi > Ascomycota > Sordariomycetes > Xylariales > Xylariaceae > Durotheca > Durotheca rogersii. The sequence continues at coordinate 23,798 of NW_026251314.1, forward strand.
GTATAAAAAGTCTGGTAGTCCATATTTCTGATCTTATTATAGTTATAGTCTTTCGTTTTATAGAGCTTTATAATTAATGATATTAAGAGTTTATCGGTTAGGCGTTCTACTTTCTAAGGAAGCTTTCCGTTATCGTTTACGAGTTAAGAAAGACGTTTATAGTTTATAAGATAGGTAAAGATCGCCTTAGGATCGTAAATCACGTTACGTCGTTTTAGTTATACGAGTTTTCGTTTAACGTTAGCTTAGCTTTGTTTATCGGTAATCTTAAAACGATACTTTAGGGCTATAACGATAACTTTTTAAATCGTCTAATCCTTTATAACATTATTAATACGCTCCTTAATAGTCTTAATCGTAGTTTATTTACCGATTTCTTTAATCTCATCGTCGTCGCCTATACGGTAGCGGTTAAATAATTAATTTATCCTCTTTAGTTACTAGGTTACGTTACGTTTATTAAACTTAAGCCTAGGGTAATCGGTAGGGTTTAGGAATCTAATAATTAATATTACGATAGTCGAGGTAGCTATCGGTATATTCTAACTACTAGAGGTCCCGTTATTACTATTCTAAGATAATGACATAGGGATTAACGAAATAAGTATAGAGCTACGAATAAGGGGTAGCTAAGTAGGAGTTTTATCGTCGTTCTTCTCTTCTTCGAGCGGATATAAGAACGGAGAACTAGTATTAACTCTTAAGGTATTTATTACTAGTTTAGTCTTTACTACTTTAGGGCTTAATAACGATTTACTTCGTTTCCTAGCTACGAATTCCGTTTAATCTAACGGTACGAGATATAAAGTAAAAAGGGAAATAATAAGGGTCTTATTATTTAATATAGGGGTAAAGATAAGATAGCTATTATTTATATTTTAATACTGTAGTGGTGCGGTAAGACATGCCCTCTTAATGCATCACGTAATACGCTACGATAGGCCTTATGCCTATATAGAGTAACTATAGTTCCCGTAAGTACGGGCCATGCCATACTTATTATCGAGTTTACTACCTAACTAGATTACTATCTTTATTATTTTTACCTTAATTAAAGATTCGTTTTTATTATTAGATTCGTCGTTTTCCGATTAATATATCTATTTTAATTATAAGCGCTTAAGTTACTTCGTCGTACCGCTATGGCCGAATAAGTAACTTTTGCGTTTTACCCCTTTTTTCCCCTTGCCTCTTATACCTTCGGGCTAGTAACTATTATATCTTTACGACTAAAGGGCATAGCTAAGATATAATAACTACATTAAATTCCTTATCTTTCGATTAATAGCGGTATTAGTTTTATTTATCTTAGACCATTATACGTATTATAGTCTTCGATAGAATATACTTTCGAGTAAACCTATCCGGGCCTTTAGTATCGCGTACGCTTTATTCCTCCTTAATAGCGACTATTTTATAACTTTTCGACCCCTTAACCTTTAGTTTACGGAATTTTTATTACGCTATAAGGATTTAAAGGATACCGATCGCCGTTAGCGCCGCTATATAACCCGCGAAGTAGTCCGCGTTTTACGTTAAACGGAGTATCCCGCCTTATAGTTATTTATTTACTATAGGAAGGTACGTATAAGCCCGAGAACTTTTATAACGATATTACTATTACTAGAATAACGCTTAGCCCTTAAATACCGATAACGCCTTTACGTTATCGATATTACGATACGATACGATAATTAAACCGCGTTTATAGCGATTAAGATAACCTTCGTATGATTATTTATCTGCTATATAGAGGCACCCGTAAAACCCGAGAAACTTTTATCGTAATACTACCGCTATTAGGAAGAGTACTTAGCCCTCGATACTAACCGCTTCTTCGAACCGCTAATAATATAATATATATTGCGTAAGTAAATAACGCTTATAGCGATTAGGATAACCCCCTTATAGTTATTTATTTATTATATAGAAGACGTATGAACGCCTTAATATAAATTACGATAACCTATACGACCCGCTACTCCCTTATTAATACTAAGGACGGATAAAGGCTAATAGTAATTATGCTTTAATCGAACTTACGATAGCTTCTTTTTCCCTCTAAACCTATTAATTAATATAAACTAAATATATAAATATTAATAACTTATTATGTAAGAAGTATTTTAGGATATCTAAACGTAGTAACTCGACGATATAATATACGATATAATATAGATGTTAACATTAATAGCATAGATAAGATTAATAAACTAATAGCTATTAATAACCGATAGCTTTAAGGAGGACTAGAAATTAATATTAATAGGATTACGTAGATATAAAGGATTAGGGAAACGGAACTAAAGTCGAGCTAATAGGTATTGAACAGGAGCAGCGTGGGCACGCTGACGGAGGCACGAAAAGGACTGCCCAACTGCCAACAACTGGCCCAGTGCCGATTAACCTAAGATTACAGCTGTAAACAGCTGATTAGTTAATCGGCTAGCTAAAAACGGCAGCTGGGAAAGGGAGAGAAGAGACTAGAAAAGGGTAAAGGAGGATAGCTAGAAAGGCATGGCAAGAAACGAGTAAATGGCTGATGGCTGTAATAGCTACAGGTCTAAGTCTGACTAATGAAAATATGAATACGCGACCCATATAAATAAACATCGAAAAGGCTACGTAGCCTAGATCTACCGTACCACTATAGTATACCTATATATAAGCGAGCTTTATATTATTAACTAATAGCTAGTATAATAAGAAGTACTAACATAGGCGTAAAACGGCGCCTAGCGGTAATACCGCTAATACTATTAAATAGCTCCCGTTAAATCGAAACCGGCCTATGGCTATAACCGGTATCGGATCTAACGCGATCCTCTAGTCGGGATCTATCCCCTATACGTATTACTTTAACGAAGATTATACGTTATGTTACGTAAAACGTAGACGCCTACATTCACGCTTTGCGGTATGTAGGCTTATATAGGCTGGTTTAATTACTACGTGACACGTTAGGAGTTTTAAACCTTAATAAAAGGGATTATCGTCGACTTATTTATAATAATTAAACTTTTAATCTAGGGAATACGCCTCGTACTCTAATTAGGCGTTAACTGATTAAAAAAGCTCGTATAATACCCGGATTCTATCGATCAAGATAATATAATAAATAACGACATACCTATACCAGAGGAAAAGTATTAGGACATAAATAATAGCTATCTTACCTTTACCCTTATATTAGATAATAAGACCTTTACTACCTCTCTTTCTACTTTATACCTCGTACCGATAAACTAGACGGAGTCCGTAGCTAAGAAACGGAGTAAATCGCCATCGGGACTGAAAGTAATAAAGACTAAACTACTAATAAAGACCTTAAGAATCGATACTAGCTCTCCGCTCTTACCGCCGCCTAAAGAGAAGGAAAATAACGACAAAACTCCTACTTAGCTACCCCTTACCCGTAGCTCTATACTTATTCCGCTAATCCTAATAGCATTATCTTAAAATAATAATAACGGGGCCTCTAGTAGCTAAAATATACCGGTAGCTATCTCGACTATCGTAATACTAACCATTAGATTCCTAAACCCTATCGATTACCTTAGGCTTAAGTTTAATAAACGTAACGTAACTTAATAACTAAAGAAGGTAGATCGATTATTTAACCGCTACCGTATAAACGACGACGATAAGATTAAGGCGATCGGCGAATAAATTATAACTAAGATTCTTAGAGAGCGTATTAACGACGTTATAAAGGATTAAACGATCTAAAGAGTTATCGTTATAGCCCTAAAGTACCGTTTTAAGATTATTAATAAACTAAGCTAAGCTAACGTTAAACGAAAACTCGTATAACTAAAACGAAGTAATATAATTTACGATCCTAAAGCGATCTTTACCTATCTTATAAACTATAAACGTCTTTCTTAACTCGTAAACGATAACGGAAAGCTTTCTTAAGAAGTAGGATACTTAACCGATAAACTTTTAATGTTTTTAATTATAAAGATCTATAAAACGGAAAACTATAACCATAATAAGATCAGAGATATCGACTATCGGACTTTCTATACCTAGCTTTATAAGTAAGCGGAACGTCGTATAGTAATATAAATTACCGATAGGAACTAAACCAAAGAACGACGATAGTATAAAACGGTAACTTTTAAAAAACCCGAGAAGCTTATAATATAAATAATTTAACGATTAACGACTCTTAGCCTTTAGATGCCTTTATTACCGCTTCCTTCATAGCCTAGACCTTCTTACGACTACCTAAATACTAGTTAAGAAGCTAGTATATAGGCCCTCTACGACCGACTTAACGCTTTAGAAATAAAAATAACTTCGTGGAACTACTATTAAGAGAGTAGCTCTTATAGCTCTAGGAATACGTACGGCGCCGATTAATAATATTAATAAGAAAACCCGTTCTTAGTAAACGCGGTTCGGAACCTAAGTATTTATAACCTATAAATTAACGAAAGAATCCTAATAAGCTTTAGACGTAGTATTATATTAAACTACCGAAGCATACGTAGTAAGATTTTATTAACTTAGTCGAGTAATTATAAGGAATTCGAACGCTAGTTTTATAATACTTTCGATCGGCTTTATAACTATGCCCGCTACCCGCTACTAACGGATATAATGTAGAATCGGTTCTGCTATAGGAATAATAAGCGACTATACTACCTCGAGAACGGAAACCTAAATAAGCTAGAGTTAATATTAATCTTAGGATCGATTATTACCTAAGCTAAGCGTAAAGGAGAACCGATCGCTTATTATATTTTATTCTAGGCGTATTAAAGTAAGGAATCTCTAGAGTAGGTACGTAGGATAGTATATTATTACTTAACCGAGAAGCTAAAGCTTATATCCTTTAACCTACGATACTTTAAGAACGAGGAAGTAATATTAAAGTAGGAAGAGATACCTAGAGCTATATCGAAGATTAACGTTATTTAAATAGTCGAACGTAAATATAGCTACGAATTATACGAAATTAAGATCTTAGGTTATAATTAAACTAAGGGTCTTATCGACGACGAAGGTATCTATTATTATAAGGGTATTATTAAAACGGATTTAATCGAAGTTAACGTAATTAAGCGAGCTAAAGGTTCTAACGGCGAGTATATCGAGAAAGAGATACCTAATTAAAAAGATATAAAAGCTCTATCGTTATAACTAAAACGTAAACCGGCTAAAGCCGGGAAAAATACTACTTCGAATACGAACGATTAAGCTAGGAAGGCGAAGACTATTAATGAATTATTAAGAGAGTTTTAACTAGATAAGATTAATAAGACTAATAGGAAACGCTTTAAGGTTTCGTAGGACGACTTAATTAAATTTATACCTAGGTTTTCGGAATAAGTAGTTAAGTACCTTACGATATACGCTATAGAGATTAACGAAGGTTAGCTTAAGGTTATTAAGATTATAAAGGAATAGGTATAAAAGGATCAGGAAAAAAGCGTTAAAATACCTAGCGTACCGTAAACTACCTCTCTGTTTACCGATCCTTCGAATAAAATATCGGTAAATTCTATTATCGCAAGGAATATTAGGAACTATATCCGGCCTTTCCTTAAGCTAGTAGTTAACGTAAGACTTAACGGGAACGAAGCTCTCGTATTTATAGTAATCGATATAGGGACGTAGTTTAGCATAATCGTAAAAAGCTACATAAAGAAGTAGCGTCTCCTTATAACCGATACTAAGGCGATATAACGAGGTTTTAGATCCTTTATAAAGACCCTATACGTAGGAATAATCGACGGTCCTATCTAGCTTACCGATTACTACCTCCGCTTACCGATTTACGTCGTTAAAGATAGGTTCGTTAATTATCCTTTATTACTTAGTATAAACTTTATCTTTTAGTCCCGTATAAAACTTAAATTCGACAGAAGTATCTTTATAGTGAACAGGAGTAGCGTAGGTACGCTATGATAAAGGCACGAAATAAGGATTACCTAACTACTAATAACTAGCCTAGTGCCGATTAACCTAAGATCATAGCTATAAATAGCTATAGTCGGTTAATCGGCCAGCTAAAAACGGCAGCTAGGAAAGGGGAGACTAAGAAAAGGGTAAAGGAGGATGACTAAAAAGGCATAGCAAGAAACGAATGAATGGCTATAGGCTATAATATCTATAGGTCTAAATCTAGCTAACGAAAATATAAGTACGCGACCCATATAAATATATATCGAAAAGGCTACGTAGCCTAGATCCACCGCACTACTATAATAGGAACCGTTAACTTTAGCTCGGCTAGGATAATAATCCCTCTCGTTATCGACTTAAGAAGCGATACGTTACTAAGCCTTATACTCGGCGATGAAGAAAACTAAATACTATTAATACCTTAGGCCGCTTTAATAACGTATATAGGTCTAAAAACGCATTCCTAGTATAGTAGTGCGGTGGATCTAGGCTACGTAGCCTTTTCGATATATATTTATATAGGTCGCGTACTTATATTTTCATCAGTTAGACTTAGACCTATAGATACCACGACCTATAGCTATTTACTCGTTTCTTACCATGCCTTTCTAGCTATCCTCGTTACCCTTTTCTAAGTCCCTTTCCCAGCTGCCGTTTTTAGCTAGCCGATTAACCGATTATAGCTATTTATAGCTATGATCTTAGTTAATTGGTACTAGGCCAGTTATTAGTAGTTAGGCAGTCCTTATTTCGTGCCTCCATCATAGCGTGCCTACGCTGCTCCTGTTCACTAGTCGAATACCTAGAAACCGACGCTAGCCTCTAAGCTAAAATTAATTATACCTGCTTTTACGACGACGATATAAAGGCAGTACTTATTTCCGAAGCTAAGGACTTATCGGCCTTCGAACTTAGTCTGGATAAGGGAAATAAAGCGATCGCTAAATTAAGCGACAAAGAATTCATTTACGTCTTTAATAAAGCCGTTACGAAGGTATTTCGATATACGACGTAAGAATCGAAATAATATAAGCGAAACCTAGCCCTTATTTCGGAATTAACTTACTAAGCTAAACGTACGTTTTTAATTAATACCATATATAAGCTTAAGTCGCGTAAAGTTTAGCCTGTAAATAACGTACCGTTAGACGGATAAATACCGTTAAGAATACCCGATTAAAAGGATTAAGTATTAGGGAAGGTTAAATCGAAGTACGAGCTACTAGATATATTATAGCGCGATAAACCCTATAAGAATATTATACTAAGATTCGCTAGTAATTCCTAGGGTATTAGATTAATAACGGAAAGACTTAACGCTATTAAAGTAGGTTTATTAAATACGGAACTAACCGATTAAGAGAAAGACGTACTTATTAAAATCCTATACCGAAAAGAGATAGCCCTAGCCTAGGATTTCTTTAAAATCAGGAAAATCTAACCTAAGGTTTACCTCGATTATAAGATTAGAACGGTATTATATAACGCCTAATAAGCTAAGGGTATCCCTATCCTAATATCCCTTAAGGAACGAGTAATCGAACTCTTACGTATACGACTAAAGAACGGAATCCTAGAAAAGAGTTACGGTTTTTATCGAAATACGTAATTCGTAGTCGAGAAGAAAGATAGTAGTTTACGACTTATTAACTCTACGATAAAACTTAACGCCTAGATTATTCGCGACGCCTTCCTATCCCGAAATAAAGACTTCTTTACTTAAGAATTCGCTATATATTTAATTATTATAGTCGTCGACTTTTTTTCTAGGTACGACTAAATAACGCTAACGGAAACGAGCCGTAATCTAACTACGTTCGCTATTCTTATTAGCCTTTTACGTATAACGACTCTATTATAAGACGCGACGAACTTAGTTACCGCTTTTTTCTCAGCCGTTATACGAATTCTTTACGATTTAATTCTTATTAAATGCGAGCCCTTCTTTGACGACGTTAGTATTAAAGGGCCGGTATCGAGATACGATAACCAGGAGGCTTTTCCGGAAATATAACGCTTTATCTTAAAGCACTTAAAGAATATCGACGCCGTTTTCTTAAACTCCGAATTAACCGGTACTACTACTAACGCCGTTAAATCTATTTAGTAAAAAAGTAATACGATAATCGTCGGATATTTATACGGTATAAACGGTAGGAAGCCCTCGGAAGCGAAGATAATTAAGATCTTAAAGTAGAAGTTATATAAGAATATAAACGAAGTAAGGTCTTTTATTAATATTATGGTTTTCTTTGAGATATAAATCGATTATTACGCTATAGTCGCTAAACCCTTCCTAGTATTAATACGTAAGGAAGTATACTTTATTTAAAGTATCAATTAATAATATATTATAAATTCGCTTAAAACTATCCTTATTAACGTATTAGTATTTATTATTTTAGATTATATTATCGAATAATTAATCTAAGTAAAAGTCGACGTATTAAAAGACGGTTAAGGCTACGTATTAGGTTAAGATAATAATAAAGGTAACTTTAAACCTTCGAGATACGAGTTAGGGATCTAGAAAAGGGTAGAGTTAAATTACGATATTACGAAACGAAAGTATTTAAGAGTCGTTAAGTTCCTACGTCAGCTTCGAAACTACCTTTACGATATTTACTACGTACTTAAAACCGACGTTAAAGTACTAATCGCTTAACTTAACGACGGGTTCTCTAGTCTCTTAAACGCTATCCTTATTAAGTAAATAACTTATATTAAGATATTTAGCTTCGATATTTAACATGTACCCAGTAAGAAATACTCCGCTACGGACGATTTCTTACGTAAACCTAACGGCTTAAGCGATAACGACGACGATTAATAAGAAGGCGATATAAAGGACTTTCTTAATATATAACTTAATATAATATACGCGAATATAGCCGTATTACTTAACGCCGCCGAATAATCTAACGATAAAGCCTTACCGTTATAACCGCCGAAAGAATAATTAATAAACTCGTAAGAAATAATAACGTTTCTTACGCGATTTTAATTACCTACCCGACTAAGAGATAACCGATTAATAAGGTATTAAAAGCGATAAACTCGGTTTAAAAAGGAAGCGCTTAAATACGTCGTTTCGGAAGGTATCCTATAGAGGAAGCCCGAGAAGTATAAAGGCATACGACGAGTTATTAACTAAAAGAAACTACGTAAAGTTATTATTAAGAACTACTACGAGGATTTCGGCTATAAGGGACGTATTTCGACTTACGATCGGATAACTAAACTATATTATTAACGCGGTATATTCGAATACGTCGCCCGAGAGGTTAAATCGTATCTTGGATATTAAAAAGAAAATAATACCCGGAAAGTTAATCCCGCTTTATATAACGAGCTAGTTAACGTTCTTACTTATTAGGTAGTAAACGTATAGTATATATTAATAAATAACGGATTTATCGTAACAATCGAAGTACGAAACGAATTATCCGGTTTTTTCAAAGCCCGAGCTATTAAAAAGATAGATTTTAAGACGATCGCTAAGTTCCTTTAGGAGTAGATATTCCTATAATACGGCGTACCCCTAATAATTAAATATAATAACGGTTCCGAAAATAAAAAGAAGGTCCGTAAAATAATAAAGCTAATCGGTATTAGAGTTAAAGTTAGTATTACTTATTTCCCGTAATTCTAAGGTATAATCGAGGTTAAATATAAAGTAATTTACGAAGGCTTTATGAAAGGTATAAACGGTAATAATTAAAGGTAAACGAACTTATTAGGGATAATTATATAAGTAAATAAGACTTCGACGCGTTTATACGGAATATCGTTATACGAATTAATATATAAGCGTAAGGCTATTATCCCGATAGAAACCGTTATCCCGACCTAGCGTATTATAAATTAGAAGAATATCCCGAACCGAGAATCGTTTTTAGCTATACGCGTACGATTAATCGAAAGACGCTAGAAAGATATATTAGCCGTAGCTAAGGTTCTAGCGGCTAAATATAAGGAAGCTACCCGGTATTAAAACGAAAAGAACGCGTACCGGATACGAAAAGAGCCCTTAAAAACCGACGACCTCGTATTACTATACGATATATTACGATATATAAATAAGTCGATAGCCGTAAAACTAAAGTATTATTAAAAGAAACCGTACTTAATCGCCGAAGATTTAGGCTATAATCGTTATAAGCTTAAAGTACCGGATAGAGTTACGTTATTATACTCGGTTTTAGGCTATAAACTACGGAAATTTATCTAAGACATTAATAGGTTTTAAGAGCTAGAGAATCTGAAGAAGGACGAATAAAGTATACGCTTACTACCGACTAAATATAAGGACTAGGAATCGACGATTATTAACGATCCTTAAGCTAAAGGAGGCCTAGAGCCTATGCCTTCGGTAATCGACGACGAAGAAGAAAAATAGTTAGCCCCGAACGATAAGGCGTAAATTATAGTAGAAATATTAAATAAAAAGCTTAAAGAATACGAAGTTATACTTAACGATAAATCCGGATTAAGAAGATCGACCCGACGATATAAATAACCCTCTTATTATAAAACGGTAAGGTTATAGTATCGTAAAACGACCTATTTATACCGATCGAAGAATAATAAAGCCTAGGAGCTTAATATATAATCGCTTTCCTAAGTAAGGGAGGAAAGAAGTTATTTCTATATAGTTATTAAACCGGTAGCCTATATACGAAATTAGTACCTTAAATTACGATATTAATAAATACGCCTTTCTTATTTCTTATCTTAAAAGAAAGTATATTTCTATAGATTATTAACGCCGATTAACGCGTTTTTATACTTAAATAAGTTATCCTTTACGTTTATCGTTAGGAATCCGGGATAATACTATCCTAATGTTATGAAATTATTATATTTTAATTTAGGTATATTTTAATATTTAAAGGGAAACTAAGGAAAGTAATTCATATTAATAAAAGTAAAAGAAAAAGGAAAGAAAAGAAATACGCGTCTAAAAATAAGCTAGAAGTAATATATACCCGCTAATTAATACTTCTCTTTTTCTTTTTATTCTCTTACTTTATTTCTTACTTATTGGTTATTAAGAAAACTAAAAACTTACTTACTTCCCGACCTCCGGAACGTAGCGATTTTTAAGTTTATTATAGCTAGTAATTCGTTTCCCGTTACCCGTATTATATGCAGATACGCGGCTTAGCTTAGATCCTTTATTAGAGGGAGGTTGCGATTTATTCTTATCCGTAGGTAGGTAAACCGCTCGTCCCGGAATTTATAACGTATCCCGTTAATAAAAAAGAGGTAAACGCCGTAAGAGTACCTAAAGATACGATGGGAGGTTAGGAAACGATAGGAAAAGAACGGTTATATACCTACGTATTTAGCGGTATCGGAAGAGGCGAGCCGGTATTCGTAGTATTGATAAGGTACCTCGTTAGGTATCTTATATTATTAAACGAATAAACTAACGACGTAACGAAGATCCGTTACTAATCGACGGAAATATTCGTTAACCGAGTCTTTATTATTAATCTTTATAAATAACGTTTAGCGACGGAAAGATTAAACGTAACGGGTAAGGGATATAGCATAGCTTTAGAGGTAGGTAACCTCTTAAAAATCCTTACTTAGGATCTCTTACGTAATATACCGGCCGGCCGTCGGCCTACCTGAAAAATAAAACCGGATATTACGAATTATTATATTATTAATTAATTTAACCTTCGATTAATAGATCTTATTAATATTAAGAGCTATATACCTAGCGTTATTAGTTTATTACCTGAATTTCCTCGATACCTCGGAGCTACTAACCGATAATTACTTTCGGGCTTTAGTTTAGGAGGCGGGAGTACGGGATATACGGTACTTATTAAGGCTTAAGAATTAATCGATTAACGTTCCGGAATTCCTCGGTAAAGGATAGCCGGCGGAACGATTCGTTAGGCTATTTATTTATTAGCTTTACCGGCGGCGGTATCGACTTAGCCCGTTAATACGTTACGGCTTTCTTCTTATCGTTCTTAGTCTTTTCGGCCTTCCCGGAAGCCCCGGCGATTTCTTCGTCGATAATTTCCGTAGCCTTAAGCTACTCGAGTAGCTTAAAGGCGGATACCCGGTTAAGTTTTAGGAGCTCTTTTTAGAGGGTAGGGTTTATAGTATATATATATATAAGAAAAAGAAAGATAGGAACGACGAAATTATAAATCTAGAATTAAGAAAAATCGAAAAACGAATTAAAACGAAGATAGAGGACCTAAGGAAAGGAAAAGAGAAAATAGATCGGAACCGTAAAATAGCGAGAAATAAAAGGAGAAATTAAACGAAAACGTAAGAATCGAATACGTTACTTAGATCGTAAGTACCGTACTTAGGAGAGCCTCGATAGTACTTACCTTAGCTTATGTTTAATTATGAGTCTACGAACGTACGTATTTATTACTTTATTAAGAGCATATAATAGGAAGCTATAAGTTAACGTATTTCTTATTATAGCTTTATACGTATACGGGGAAACGCGCTTTCCTAAAACGTTAGCCGTAAAGGTATATCTAACTATATCGTTAATACGTTTCCCTCCCTTCCTCTTTTTTTCCTCTTTAGGTATTCCATTTAAAAAACTCTCCCTTTATAATTATTATATTCTTATTAATCTCTAGCCTACCTTTTTTATTATTAATTTAAATTCTTATTTTTACCTTTAATTTATTATCTTTTCTTCCTTCTTTTAATTCTTTTTTTTTTATTTTTACGATATCTTCCTACCGCTTCGTTAGCGTTCCCCTTTCCTTCTCCCTTTCCTTCGTTCATAGAGATATACGTCGCGCCGATTTAGCTAACTTAATAAAGCTCCTACGGAAGATTTATAGTAATAAAAATAACTAAAGTAATATAAAGGAATATTAACTTAGTACTTTAGATAATTACGATTCGGGAAGGGGTTAGATCGAGTTAAGATCCGATATAGCCTAGGCCTTCCGGCTATCCGCTAATCGGCCCCGAACTATAGACTAATAGTAATAAGAATAAACGAAGGTAATCCTAACTAACTTTTTCGTATACCTCGCTTATTACGCCTACCTTATTAACGAAAATATCCGCGCCTTTTATATTATAATAAGCTACGATTTCGAAGGTAAGAAGGCGGCCTTCGAAATAAACCCGTATTAAATAATAAGCTATTAATCGGTAGGATCGTTTAACTTCCTAACCTGTTAATACTTTCTCGATAACCCTACCTTTACTTTAGTCTTTACGATTTATACGGATCTAATAAATCCCGAACGAGTTATTACTAACCCCGAGGAGTTCTCCTAGGCTTACTTCGCCGTAGCGCTATATCTTCTTAAGCTCCGAAGATTATTTAGTTTTAATATAATTAAGAACGGCGCCTTTAATCGGGCGGCGTACGTACTTAGTTAGTTATAATAAGCATAGGAAAACGGTAATCTCGAGCTTAATATAACCCTTTAATTTATTTATTACGTCGCGTTAATAAATTAATAAGATAGCTATAGTTACGGTTTTTAAAGCAGCATTTTACCGTATCTTATCTTTAAACGACCGATTAAGGTCGTTCGCTAAGCCTAAGAAAATAAGGGGCTTAACTCCTTAAATATTATAAGGGAATACGCCGAGGTAGTAAAGTAATTTTATAACGTTCGGGTTTTAAAAGAAAGGGTTAGTATCGTTAAACGTCTCCGGTAAGCCGTAAATTATTAAAAGTAAATCGACCTTATTAACGTTATAATATTTGCTTAAAGTACGCCGATCGGTAAGTTCCTTAACCGTAAATCGTTCGTCCGTTCGATCGTATAAGCGGAGATCCGCCGTTCCTTTATAGCCTTAGTACCTAATCCCCCTTACTTCCTCGTATCGGTAGATACCGACCTCCGTTACGATAACTTCGTTAAAGTTACGACCCGTTCCTTCCCTTTCCCCGGCCTAGTAAGGATTAGAGCTTTTTAGTTAAAGAAAACCTCTACGTCGTATAGGTAGAGGAGAGATACCTAGTTAACCCTCGGAACGCGCCCGCTCCCTTATTATTCCCTTAACTAAGAGGGATAAGCCGAAATTAAAAAGAAGGTAGCCGAAATAAAGAAAGAATACGCCGATCGGGTTAGATCGGTAAGGGTAAACCGGGCTAAGTTAACTATAAAATAATAGAGAGATTCCTTCGTTATATTAAATAATAAGTTAAAGGCTCGGCCTTAGTAATTAAATAATAACCGGTAGAATAGAGTTTCGCGATAATTTTTAAAGGGAGATACCGATCGGGATATACCGTATTATCTTTTTTAATTTAATTATTCCTTATGATATAATTAAACTAAGGAGGCTATAGTAATACGGTAAAATATATCCTCTTAATATATTATATAATACGTTACGATAGGCCTTATACTTATATATAGTAACCATAGCTTTCGTAAGTACGGGTTATACTATATTTATTATCGAACTTTCTACCTAGCTAGATTATTATTTTTATTATTTTTACCTTAATTAAAGATCCGTTTTTATTATTAGATTCGTCGTTCTCTGATTAGTATATTTATTTTAATTATAGGCGCTTAAGTTACTTCGTCGTATTATTATAACCGAATAAGTAACTTTTACGTTTTATTCCTTTTCTTCCCTTACCTCTTATGCCTTCGGGCTAGCGATTACTACATCTCTACGACTAAGGGGCATAGCTAAGATATAATAACTACATTAGATTCCTTATCTTTCGATTAATATAGCGGTACTAGTTTTATCTATCTCGGACTATCGTACGTATTATAGTCTTTAATAGAGTATACTTTCGAGTAAACCTATCCGGGCCTCTAGCATCGCGTACGCTCTGCTCCTCCTCATTACTTACGCTAGAATAACTTAAGTAATAATAGCTCCTTAGGAGTACCCCGGGCTTATAACTATTACGTAACTAATGAGAGCTACGTATAGCTTATTAAGTTACGCATAAAGGAAGTAATAGAATACGGGTAAGAAGGTATATATTAACTAACTAAAAAGAAGAAAATCTACTAGAGAGTATGGAGTAATCTACAGGTACATATAGAAGTGCTTAACCAGCTTAGGTAAGCTGGATGGTTCCTACTAGGGGCGCATACCTACGTAATAAACATATAATAGTATATTAAATTATTATCAATTTTCATAAATTTTATATATACATATAAATTATATTTTAATATTATCATTATCTTACTTTATTTACATAAATTTATCAAATATAATCCTATCCGGAGGATAGTTATAATACGCATAACCCCCTGTTATGCTAATTAATTGCGGGGTTAAACACCCCTGTAAATACCCCTGTAAATACCCCTATAAAGGGGTGTCATTTAGGGGAAACTCTGTTTTTATTAGCTGAAAGTTCGTATACGCCGTTTTAATTGGTTAAACGTTCGTATGACCCGCTTAAAAGGGATGCATCCAATAAAACCGCAGCATACGCGTCCATCTATTTACCTACGCGTCCATCTATTTACCTACGCGTTCAATCCTATTTCCTACCTATTTCAATCCTATTCAATCGAGGTTAGTTTCTCGTTCAATCCAGGTCAGTTTCTCCCCGTTTAATCCAGGTCAGTTTCTCCCCGTTCAATCCAGGTCAGTTTCTCCCCGTTCAATCCAGGTCAGTTTCTCCCCGTTCAATCCAGGTCAGTTTCTCGTTCAATCCAGGTCAGTTTCTCCCCATTCAATCTAGGTCAGTTTCTCCCCGTTCAATCCAGGTCAGTTTCTCGTTCAATCTAGGTCAGTTTCTCGTTCAATCCAGGTCAGTTTCTCCCCGTTCAATCCAGGTCAGTTTCTCGTTCAATCTAGGTCAGTTTCTCGTTCAATCCAGGTCAGTTTCTCCCCGTTCAATCCAGGTCAGTTTCTCGTTCAATCCAGGTCAGTTTCTCCCCATTCAATCTAGGTCAGTTTCTCCCCGTTCAATCCAGGTCAGTTTCTCGTTCAATCCAGGTCAGTTTCTCCCCGTTCAATCCAGGTCAGTTTCTCCCCGTTCAATCCAGGTCAGTTTCTCCCCGTTCAATCCAGGTCAGTTTCTCGTTCAATCTAGGTCAGTTTCTCGTTCAATCCAGGTCAGTTTCTCCCCGTTCAATCCAGGTTAATTTCTCCCCGTTCAATCAAGAGTCGATTACTAATCAATCCCTTTTCGCAGTTCAATCAAGCGTCGATTCCTACTTACCCCTTTTTCCCTAGCCTTCGGAGAGGTTCTAGGTTTTCGGCACGAAAACCTGGAGAAGCGCGGAGCGCTTCGACGTATTTTAAACTTAAAATATAATACTTAACTAATTTGAATATTTAAAAGTTAGGTATAAATTAAGAACCTATTAGCTTTACTTAGACTTAATTAGGTACGGCTAGTAACGTAAAGCTAGTGCCTTACTTAGCTCTATATACCTAGGATGCCTTACCTTAATGCTGAATAGCTTGCAACACATGTGACTAAGCTGTATATACTCTTACACCCAGCGACCCAGCCAACACATTTCTAGATGACGGTACTGTATATATATATAATATACCAATCAATATCAGCGGTGCCTCGGGCCCTTCATAAGGTTTCTGGCTCCCCTTCACGAAGTTCCGGCGACGGAACGTCCGGCAACGACAACCTTGTTCTGAACACGTATCCGGTCGTGTCGTCTAGGATGACTTATATGTCAACCCACCACCCCAGCTATGTTCGCTATTCTTCCCCCCATTGGTGATCTCGCCTTCGACCGCTCCAGTCTCAAAAACACAATTGCCCATATCCAAAATTTCCGCTGGTGCAGAGGGCATAATATCAAAATCGAAGATATCGACAGGCAGGCCCAAGGTTGTGCAAGCATTCGGGATGTCCACGATACCCGCCACGTGGCCCTGGATAGGCGCCGACGACAGCAGGAGGTAAATTTGGTAGTCGGAATACCCGAACCGACGGAGGTACTCGATGCAGCCTGGTGTTGTAATTAGCCACTCGAATCCAAACTCGCCATCGGCCCCCTCCTCTCCTTCTGCCGTTGACCCCTCAGTCTATTAGAAAGCGTGCCCCCTCGGGCCTTGTCAAGCAACTTACGCAAAGTGGTCTGTCTGTACGCAACTGCGACGTCCATATAGTGCTGCTTGCCGTGTTCGTCCACAGAGAAACCCTCGAAGTAAATATACCGACCCGGGCCAAACTGGGGCTCGACGGGCCCAGGTAGATAGATCGGAGACTTCAGGCTCAGCTTTGCCACACCGGCCTTGATGACTTTGAAGTTGATAGTTATGACGCCGGCCATCTCTATTGCTCCACAGAAAGAAATCTCACCGTCCCCCTCTATCTTAGGTCAGCGTAGAGCAGCTTTTTGTTGTCTGGGGGGAGAGGGGTGGCGAGGATGTTTCCCCCTGATCCTAGAAAACTCACGTGAGAAGTGCAAATCTCCGACACTAAACTTTGCACCGAGAACATGGACTGGCAGGTATATCTTGGAACCTCTGCTGAGGTTCTTGATATCACAGTTCCCACCGCTAGAATAAACGCGGTTAGCGATTTCATCGGCCAACATACGCCCATTTTCCCCAAACCGGGAGAGGAGGACCGAGTACACTACTGCGAGGAGACCCCCAAATCTCCCTCAGGAACAGATACCATCGGTCGTGACAGTATGAGATCATTTAGGAGTGACTGTGGAAGGCCCTTACTGCTCTGGTCGACCTGGGATCGTCCTAGCACCCTCTCTTCCAATCTTATCACGAAGCGCCGCGTCGGCCGCGCCGGCGTGGACTCCCGTTGGATCTGGTGGCAAAGCAACCTTCCTATCCAGTTTGTTAGCCGATATCAATTCGGCCTCGCGCTTATTCCAGGTCGCGAGGACCTCGGCAGACGGTGCGCATCCTAGGATTCCGGGATGGATGAGCCCTGCGAACTTCACGTGAGGAATGTGACGAGAGGTAGCAAAGATACCCTCGAAATCCCAGACGGCCTTTGCGGCGGATGGATAGATCTCATCGAGGAAGCCACCACCATTGTCCTTATGAAAAACGCCCGTGAATCCCCACGGCTGGTCTTGGAACGGCTGGACGTCCATGATTTCAACTAGCAAAAGATCGCCCGGCTCGGCGCCTTCAATCTCGAAAGGACCCGTAAGGCAATGGCACCTATCGAGGTCAACATCGCGGATGTCATCTGCGCTGTCGTTGTTCCCGATCTGTCCCCCGGTCCTAGGAGTGGCATTAGTCGATACGACGGGCGAGGAGCAGATATTCGGCTTGCCAGTCGAGACACTCAATTTTGACAGTCTCGCCGTCCTTTATGGTACCGGCAAAGGGAACTAGCCACATCCGCATGTAAGTATTGTAGAACAAGCTGCCCAACAACGAAATGGGTGCTTAGTAGTACATACCATCTGGGTGCCACCTGTTCTATAAGGAGAATGTTAGTTCGGAGTCTGATGGCTCCCGCGGGCTGTCCTGTATGACCGACGTACATGGAGATTTGATTGCTCCGTCGCCGGCCTCTCAAAGCTAACCTTTCCAACCGTACGAATCTCCGTCTTACCCATGGTTGTTTCGGTCTCGGGAGTCTGAATGTAAATGCCAAGCAGTAGTCGTGCTCCTCGCGATGGATACCCGTAGCGGAATACGGGAGGCGGGACGCACCCAGGGCTTATATAGACAGATCCCTTGGTAAGTTAGGACCATGCAAACCCAGTGTTGTACGTGGTGTACGTTCCGTTCATAGTATCCGGCGCAGACATACCCCGCAGCTACTGGTGATCGACTTCGTGACACTACCCTCACCGGGTGCGTACTTACGAAGGTGGTAACCGCCAACTAGCTGGCATCGTGTATGGCTCTGTTG
This sequence comes from Durotheca rogersii, assembly GCF_024521655.1. Lineage (NCBI taxonomy): Eukaryota > Fungi > Ascomycota > Sordariomycetes > Xylariales > Xylariaceae > Durotheca > Durotheca rogersii. The sequence continues at coordinate 42,525 of NW_026251314.1, forward strand.
CCCCCCTAGCGTGTGTGTTGTCCCGTGTATATCCTGAGTTGCCCCTTGGCCCTCCCCCAACATGCAAAGGACTTCCTCCTTATCGTGACTTGTCGGTGCAGCTGCTGCACATGGAGCTACAGCATGCATATGTACAGATAAGATTCACCCAACTCGGGATCCGCGACGCCCACCCCGGAGAAGATCCCCAGGACGTCACGTGGAGGCTTCGGGATACCCCCCCCCCGCCATTCGAGATATCCTCTAAAGAGCTGATAAGAAAATGCAACTCCTCGAGAGATAGCTAGTAAGCCAGGTTCTCATTGCTTGAGGGTTTGACACATAAAAACAGATCGTGATAGATAGGCCTAGGCCAAACATTGAGCCGGCTTATTCAGCTACAGAGGAATCCAAAAGTGGCCTGTTGATTCGTTTCTCGTCTAAGGGCTCGTGGTCTAGAGTTTCTGCTCTTGGGGTTTCCCACTCACGTCCCCGACCACGCCATCGTAAGCGGCCGGCGGCTGTTCTCCACGGACATCGTCTAGATTCCTTAGCGAGAGGCTGAGAAACTCATGCCTATTCCTCCACACCTGCTGGCTGGCAGAGAATTCCTCCACCTGTGAGCGCGGTGCGTCGAACGCTGGTGGGGGGTCTGTAATCTTAGTGATAAGGTATGCCGTCGACGCCTCGGCGATACCATATACCAGCACACCAAGTAGCGGAACCCGTAGCAGGGCGTAAAACCCAATGCCGAATCCGAAGAGGAGGCCCTCGCGGTTACGAAACCAAAGTCGTCTCTGTTCCTTGGAGAAGGGAACGCGGGCGAAATAAGGTTCGAGTAGCTCTCGCACTAAGCTACGGGACGCAAAATAGGTCTGCAAGAATATCACAAGATAGCGCTTTGGGAGAAACAGCCCAGTGCCGAAGATGACGGCGGCCGGACCCAGGCCCACCGCCTTATTGAATGTGTAGAAACTAACCGCGGGGAGCACCAATCGACCGAAATAAGGGGCGTACGAAAGCGTAAATACGGCCAGGGATACCATAGCTTTCCGGGTGAACCGCCACAAGAACATAGTAATCGCCTCGGCAGCGCTCGTTGAGTGTGTACTCCCGTCCCGTTTCTTGTAATGGCGGAGGTTAGGATAGTACATGCCTCGAAGCCTATCAGGATTCTCATGCGCGTGCTTTTCGAGATAGGTCGTATCTACCCAACATAGCGAATCCATAAACCTATCCACCAATTACCAAAGAGTGCAAATGTCGGCGGTGCCGGAGACGGGTAGATAAACAGGGAGAATGAGCGTACATATTATCCAACGCTGGTGTGATGTACCTCATAAGGGTCATGAGGAATAGCGGGATTTGGAGGACGTGGTTGGCGACCAAGTCAAGTCCATTCGCCAATTGATCGTCCCACGTAGCCTTGTCAAGGTCGAACACCAACGAGAAGACGGTCAACAGAAGCTTGATTCCTAAAATCTAAAGCGGTTTGGAATGGTCACCATGAAATGTCCCGACAGGCGAGACGGCCTCGGACCGGGGTCTCTTACAGGGACAGCGATAGCCAAGCGAATGACAATACCGACCCCAACGGCAACGGCGGCCTGCTTATAGTGGGAATTGGTGAACAGGGCAGGGTTCTGCAAGGCTCGATGGGCTAGATAGATACAAGTGGGCGAAGGTTGTTAACTACTAGCCCATACGCAATTATTTTAACATTAGGCACACAAGGACATACCGCCGACGAGAGTGAGCTGAGTACCCCGTAAGACAGCATTTGGGTCGAAGTGAGACATGTCAAAAGGCCCCTTGGGCTCCGTCTTGCTCATTTTCTCTGGTCTAGACATGTTCCGTCTGGCTATCGATGAGGGTATAGCGGATAGGTGGGGAGGCCGTCCGCGGAGAGATACTCAAAATCGGGAGATAGTGTAACAATCGAGAAAGAGAAAGGAGGAACCGGATAAAGCGAACAAATCCTTGAGAATGTAATCGCCTACGACAAATAATGCGTAATAGGTAAGATAAAGCTAAATAAGGCGCGTGTAGCACGTGACCATTCTTATACAATGAAGCCTAAGGGAAGCTAGTAGGCAATCATACTTATAGTTTAAATAATTAATAAAAATAACTATTCTGTTTTAAATAAAATAAATTTAAATTATTATTTAAATAAACTAAAGCACTGATTAAGTTAAAGCATAGTTTCTTTTATATTAAGTTTTTATCATTTACTTTCAAGTTAAATATAAAATATTATTATAGTTTCAAATGCTGCTCGCTATATAAAAAATATATATTAATAATTTAAAATTATATAAAGAAAAAGAAAAAAATACATACTTATAAAACTATACTTAAAATAATTAACTTAACTTTTATAAACATATAAATAATAATTATATACTATATTTTTATAATTAAAACTTTATTATTAACTGTAATTTATTATATAAGCTATCTTCTATTAATAAAATGCGTTAATTAATTATTATTTTCTAGGCTTTTATAATAATAATATAATTCCTATTTTGCTTTCTAGATATTCTTTTCCTTTTTTAGGTATTTCTTTATTTACTTAAGTATTCTTTTACATTTTGTAATACTTTATTTGCTTTCTTAGTTATTTTCTTGGCTTTTTTACGTAATTTACTATTATTCATAACATTTATTTTTAAAGATATTTAAAAAATCAAAATTCGTCGTTTATTCAATAAGCTATAAAGTATTCTTTTCTTTACGTTGGATACCTTTTTGTATTCTTGAATTTATTTTTTATTTACTATAATAGTGCAGTAAGACTAGGCTACGTAGCCTTTCTGATAAGTATTTATATAGGTTTTATACTTAGTTTTTTATTGTATGATCTTTATTTTATAGGTATTTTATAGAGTTAACATAGTTGAAAATGTTATTTTATTTAATGTACCTTTTTAGCTATTGCTATTAAGGAGGAGCAGAGCGTACGCGATACTGGAGACCCGGATAGGTTTACTCGAAAGTGTACTCTATCGAAGACTATAGTACGTACGATAGTCTAAGATAGATGAAACTAATATCGCTATATTAATCGAGAGATAAGGAATCTAATGTAGTTATCGTATCTTAGCTATGCCCTTTAGTCGTAGAGATATAGTAGTCGCTAGCCCGAAGGCATAAGAGGTAAGGGGAAAAAAGGGGCAAAACGTAAAAGTTATTTATTCGGCTATAACGGTACGACGAAGTAACTTAAGCGCCTATAATTAAGATAGATATATTAATCGGAGAACGACGAATCTAATGGTAAAAACGAATCTTTAATTAAGGTAAAAATAGCAAAGATAATAATCTAGCTATATAATGAACTAAATAATAAGCATAGCATCTCCCGTACTTACGGGAGCTATGGTTACTCTATATAGGCATAAGGCCTATCGTAGCGTGTCACGTGATGCATTAAGAGGGCATGTTTTACCGCACCACTATACTATTTAATTTTTTCTTTCCTTAGTTCCCTTTTTAGTTAGTTAATTAATTAATATTACGATAAGAAAGTTATAATTAAACGTAACGAAAATAAGGTATTTACGAATTAGCCGTTAACCTTAGAGTAAATATAAGCATATTACGACGATGCTTACTACGAATTAATTAATAAAGTAAAGAACGAAAAGGAGATATAATAAAGATTAAAAGAAAATAATGGATAAAGAAGAAAGTTCTTCCTACTAGATTCTTAGAATAGGAATTAAGGAAAAGGAGGATAGTATTAAAAACTACTATTAAAGAAAGTACTAATAAATATAGGTTAAAAGACGTAAAAAGAAAAGAAATAGAGGTACTATAGGAATAAGATTATTTTAGTTTCTCTTATACGGGCGACGTTAAGAAAAGTTAAGATAGTTACCTGCGAACGACGCTAAGAAAAAAAAAGACAATCGCCTGCGGGCAGTACTAAGAGAAAAGAATAGCGACTGCTCGTTAGAAAGATACCTTACTACTTTAGCTATAAATAACTATATAAAACGAAAGATATCTTTATAGTTTAATAGTTATCCTTTTAATTCTTTAGTTATTAATTTTAAATATATAATTTACTCTTAATAAATACCTTAAATTGTATAATTAAAAAGCATATAAAGTATAGGTTGTATAACTATAACCGATTCCTTAATATATAAAGATAAGTATTATTACTATTTAATAGTATATTACGGAGTAGTTGAATTAGCTTATATAAGCCTATATATTGTAAAGCGTAAATGTAGACGTCTACGTTTTACGTAATAGTTATAAGCCCGGTCCCCGCTTCAGGTGCTTTAGCTTAGTAGCTTGGTTCCTTTAATTACACGTACACGAGCGCGGCAAGCGCAGCCTCTTACGCGGTAAAGCCCTAGAGCCAGACTAAAACTAGTAGTAAGGCGTCGCGTTAAGAGGTTAAGAGTTTAATTCCTATATCGAATAGTTATTAGACCTACTGAACAGGAGCAGCGTAGGCACGCTAACGGAGGCACGAAATAAGGACTACCTAACTACCAATAACTGGCCTAGTGCCGATTAACTAAGATTATAGCTATAAATAGCTATAATCGGTTGATCGGCTAGCTAAAAACGGTAGCTAAGAAAGGAGAGAAAAGGGAGACTAGAAAAGGGTAACGAGGATCGCGAGAAAAGGCATAGCAAAAGGAGTAAATAACTATAGCTAGTAATAACTATAATAGCTACAGGTCTAAGTCTAACTAATGAAAATATAAGTACGCGACTTATATAAATAGACATCGAAAAGGCTACGTGGCCTAGATCTACCGCACTACTACAGCCTCCTTAGTTCAATTAATCTGTAAGGAGTAATTAAACTCCCTATATAATAATAGATACGGTAGCTCTCGTTTCTATTAAACCTAATCAACCTAATCCTAATTAACCTTAATCAATTAAAAGCTAGCTAGTTTAATTAAAGGTCAATAGGATAAGTCAGGAGATAGGTTAACTAGGAACGATTGCAACAGCAACAAGTAGGTGGTAGGGTAGGTAACTGCAACCGTGCCTAACTATACCTAATCCTAATCAATCCCGAACCTATTTAATCGCTACTAACTAGGAGCTGAGCTAGTTTAATTAACGATTAACAGGAAATAATAGAATAGATTAATTAACAAGAATAACTAGGCTAGCGGAGCTATAACTTATAAACTAACCTAATTAACCTATTCTTAATTAACCCTAATCAATTAGGAGCGAGCCAGGTTCATCAGGGCCACCAAGAAACAACAGGGATCAATCGGAAAACAGGAACTACAACGGGCAGGTAAAACAAGCGTAGCTCCCGTAAGAAACAAAGAAATAATCCCATACGATACAACGTAATCCCGTCCTTCTCGTCCATAACTGGCTTTACCGATCCTTTCAACTAATCCTGATTCTGTAAACTGACTGATATATCCTATTCATGCCCGACTATTTCCGTTTCTAACTGTTATTCGTCCGGCAGTATTTACTAGGCTTCCCTTAACCCTCGATCCCTCCCTTATATATAGTTCTAGGGGCTCTGGCTCTTCCTACTAACCACATATCGGTAAGGGCGATAAGAGGGGTCTCCGGGTAATATCCTGTAACTCGTTTCTATCCTATAGCTATTTCTAGGTTATCTTATTTAATATTTATTTAATTCGTATCGTATCGGTATCGTCTATAGGTCTATCGCGCTAATCAGTAGGTTCTCCGATTAGGTTCGTAGGTATAAGGTCTGTCGGTATCTTCGTATAGTAATTAAGGGCATCGTAGCACCTATCGGTTAAGGAGAAACCTCCCTAGGTACCGTAACTAGCTAATAGAAATAAAACAAGGGTAATCGGAGCTATTAGTAAGCCTCTTATAATTGAAATAAATCGATCGGTAAAGAACGGATACCTTTAAGCGCGTACGAGGTTGTAAAAAGGGGTAGTGGCGGTAACGGAGTTAGATTAACTAAGAAAACTGCTATCTAGGCACTGAAAAACGAGGGCGAAACCAGATAAAAACGGGTATAGCTCCTTTAAAAAAGATAACTAAGAAACGAGAATAAGGGTTCCTACTAATCGGCGGACGAGCTTTCAGGTAAGCTAATCAAAAGCTAATGGGAGGGCGTAGGTTGTTAAAATGGTCGCCATAGTTATCTGCCCTTCCTATTAATCCAGCCACCTAAAAATTCAAACCAAAAGCTACGAAAACGGCTCTGGAGCCACGAAAATAGCTCCTAATTAAACGAAACTCTGGGGATCTCCTAATCGACGAATTCTAAACCTAACAACTATAAAAACGGTCACAAAAGGTCACTCCTAAGATAAGGTAAGGACGAGCTACTAGGTAGTCGCTACTGAACAGGAGTAGCGTAGGTACACTAACGGAGGCACGAAATAAGAACTACCTAACTACTAATAACTAGCCTAGTGCCGATTAACTAAGATTATAGCTATAAATAGCTATAATCGGTTAATCGGCCAGCTAAAAACGGCAGCTAGGAAAGGAAAGAAAAGGAAGACTAGAAAAGGGCAACGAGGATTGTAGTAGTGCGGTAAGACATACCCTCTTAATGCATTACGTAACACGTTACGATAGGCCTTATGCCTATATAGAGTAACTATAGCTTCCGTAAGTGCGGGAGATGCTATACTTATTATTTAGATTATTATCTAGCTAGATTGCTATCTTTATTATTTTTACCTTAATTAAAGATTCGTTTTTATTATTAGATTCGTCGTTTACCGATTAATATATCTATTTTAGTTATAGGCGCTTAAGTTACTCCGTCGTACCGCTATAGCTAAATAAGTAACTTTTACGTTTTACCCCTTTTCTTTTCTTACCTCTTATACCTTCGGGCTAGCGATTACTATATCTTTACGACTAAGGGATATAGTTAAGATACGATAACTATATTAGATTCCTTACCTTTCGATTAATATAGCGACATTAGTTTTATCTATCTTAAACCATCGTACGTACTATAGTCTTCGATAGAATATACTTTCGAGTAAATATATCCGGGTTATTAATATCGCGTACGCTTTACTCCTCCTTAGTAGCGACTACTTTATAACTTTTTCGACCCTTTAACCTTTAGTCTACGGAGTTTTTATTACGCTACTAGGATTTAGAGGATACCGATCGCCGTCGGCGCCGCTATTTAACCCGCGAAGTAGCCCGCGTTTTACGTTAAATAAAGTATCCCGTTTTATAGTTATTTATCTACTATAGGAAGGTACGTATAAGCCCGGAAACCTTTAATACGATACCATAGCCGCTAGGATATTACCTAGCCCTTAATACTTATAACGCTAATAAGCTATCGATATTACGATATAATACGACGACTAAACCGCGTTTATACCGATTAGGATATCCCTCGTATCGTTATTTACCTACCTATACGGAGGAACCCGTAAGCCTAGGAAACTATCGTCGTAATATTACCGCTATTAGGAATAATACTTAGCCTTCGATACTAACCGCTTCCTCGAACCGCTAGTAGTATAGTATATCTTACGCGAGTAAATAACGCTTTTAACGATTAAGGCAGCCCCTTTATAGTTACCTACCTACTATATAGAGGACGTACGAACGCCTTAGTATAAATTACGATAACCCATACGACCTACTGCTCCTTTATTAATACTAAGGGCGGATAAAGGCTAATAATAATTATACCCTAACCGACCTTACGATAACTTCTTTTTTCCTCTAAACTTATTAATCGATATAGATTAAATATATAAATACTAATAACTTATTATATTAAAGGCATTTTAGGATACCTAAGCGTAGCGATTCGACGATATAGTATACGATATAATATAGATATTTACATTAATAATATAGATAGGAATTAATAAACTAATAGCTATTAATAACCGATAGTTTTAAAGAGAATTAGGAATTAATATTAATAGGACTATATAGATATAAAGGATTAAGGAAACGGAACTAAAGTCGAGCTAATAGATATACCTATATATAAACTAGCCCTATATTATTAACTAATAACTAGTATAGCGAGAAATATTAATATAGGCGTAAAACGACGCCTAGCGGTAATACCGCTAATATTATTAAATAGCTTTCGTTAGATCGAAACCGGCTTATAGCTATAATCGGTATCGTATCTAGCGCGATTCCTTATTCGGGATCTATCCCTTATACGAGTTACTTTAACGAAGGTTATACGTTAGGAGTTCTAGACCTTAATAGGAGGAATTATCGTCGACTTATTTATAATAATTAAATTATTAGTCCAAGGAATACGTATCGTACTTTAATTAAGCGTTAGCCGACTAGAGAAGCTCGTATAATACCCGGACTTTATCGATCGGGATAATATAATAAATAATAATATACTTGTACTAAAGGAAAAGTATTAGGATATAGATAATAGCTATTATACCTTTACCCCTATATTAGATAATAAGACCCCTACTACCTCCCTTTCTACTTTATACCTCGTACCGCTAAACTAAACGGAGTCTATAGCTAGGAAACGGAATAAATCGCCATTAGGACCCGAAGCAGTAAAGACTAAACTATTAATAAAGACCTTAAGAGTCGATACTAGCTTTCCGCCTTTATATCCGCCCGAAGAGAAGAAGAACGACGATAAAACTCCTACTTAGCTACCCCTTAACCGCGGCTTTATACTTATCCCGTTAATCCCTATAGTATTATCTTAAAATAATAATAACGGGGCCTTTAGTAATTAGAATATACCGGTAGCTATCCTAATTATCGTAATATTAGTTATTAGATTCCCTAATCCTATCGATTACCTTAAGCTTAAGTTTAACGAATATAACGTAACCTAGTAGCTAAAAAGGATAGATCGATTATTTAACCGCTACCGTATAAGCGACGACGATAGAATTAAGGAGATCGGCGAATAAATTATAACTAAAATTATTAGGGAGCGTATTAACGACGTTACGAAGGATTAAACGATTTAAAGAGTTATCGTTATAGCCTTAAAGTACCGCTTTAGGATTACCGATAAACTAGGCTAAGCTAACGTTAAACGTAAACTCGTATAGCTAAAACGAAGTAACGTAATTAACGATCTTAAGGCGATCTTTACGTATTTCATAAACTATAAACGTCTTTTTAAGCTCGTAAACGATAACGGAAAGCTTCCCTAGAAAGTAGGATACCTAACCGATAAACTCCGGATATCTTTAATTATAAAGTTTTATAAAACGGAAGACTACGATTATAATAAGATCGGAGATATTAACTACCGGATTCTTTATACTTAGCTTTATAAGTAAGCGGAACGTCGTATAGTAATATAGATTACCGATAAAACCTAAGCCGAGGAACGACGATAGTAAAAAACGGTAACTTTCGAGGAGCCCGAGAAGCTTATAATATAAATAGTTTAACGATTAACGACTCCTAGCCTTTAAATACCTTTACTACCGCTTTCTTCGTAGCCTAGACCCTCTTACGGCTACCTAAGTATTAATTAAAAAGCTAGTATATAAGCCCTTTATAACCGACTTAACGCTCTAAAGATAAAGATAACTTCGTAGAACTACCGTTAAAATAATAGCTCTTATAGCCCTAGGGGTACGTACGGCGCCGATTAATAATATTAATAAGAAAACCCGTTCCTAATAAACGCGGTTCGGAACCTAAGTCTTTATAACCTATAAACTAACGAAAGAACCTTAATAAGCTTTAGACGTAATACCATACTAAACTACCGAAGCATACGTAATAGGATTTTATTAACCTAAACGAATAACTATAAGGAATTCGAATGCTAGTTTTATAGTACTTTCGATCGGCTTTATAACTATAGCCGCTATTCGTTATTAATGGATATAACGTAGAATTAATTCTACCATAGGAATAATAAGCGATTATACTACCTCGAAAACGGAGACCCGGATAAGCTAAAGTTAATACTAATCCTAGGATCGATTATTACCTAAGCTAAGCGTAAAGGAGAACCGATCGCCTATTATATCTTATTTTACGTATACTAAAGTAAGAAATCTCTAGAGTAGGTACGTAGGATGGCATATTACTACCTAGCCGGAAAGCTAAAGCTTATATCCTTTAACCTACGATACTTTAAAAACGAAGAAGTAATACCGAAGTAGGAAGAGATATTAAAAGCTATATCGGAAATTAACGTTATTTAAATAATCGAACGTAAATATAACTACGAATTATACGAAACGAGAATCTTAGGTTATAATTAAACTAAGGGTTTTATCGACGACGAAGATATCTACTATTATAAGGGTACCATTAAAACGGACTTAGTCGAAGTTAACGTAATTAAGCGAACTAGAGGTCCTAACGGCGAGTATATCGAAAGAGAAGTACCCGATTAAGAGGATATAGAAGTCCTATCGTTATAGCTTAAGCGTAAACCGACTAAAGCCGGTAAGAATACTACTTCGAATACGAACGACCTAGCTAGAAAGGCGAAGACTATTAACGAGTTATTAAGAGAGTTTTAGTTAGATAAGATTAATAAGAATAATAGGAAACGCTTCGAAGTTTCGTAGGACGATTTAATTAAGTTTATATCCGGGTTTTCGGAATAAGTAATTAAGTATCTTACGATACGCGCTATAGAGATTAACGAAGGTTAGCCTAAGGTTATTAAGATCATAAAGGAATAGGTATAAAAGGATCAGAAAGAAAGCGTTAAAATACCTAGCGTACCGTAAACTACCGCCCCGTTTACTAACCCTTCGAATAAAATAGCGGTAAATTTTATTATCGCGAAGGATACTAAAAACTATATCCGGCTTTTCCTTAAATTAATAATTAACGTAAGACCTAACGGAAACGAAGCTCTCGTATCTACGGTAATCGATATAAGGGCGTAGTCTAATATAATCGTAAAAAGCTATATAAAGAAGTAGCGTCTCCCTATAACCGGTATTAAGGCGATATAGCGAGGTTTTAGATCCTTTATAAAGACCCTATATATAGGAATAATCGACGGTTCTATTTAGCTTACCGATTATTACCTTCGCTTACCGATTTACGTCGTTAAAGATAGGTTCGTTAGTTACTCCTTATTACTTAGTATAAACTTTATTTTTTAGTCCTATATAAAACTCGAATTCGACGAAAGTACCTTCATAGAAACCGTTAACTTTAGCTCGGCCCGGATAATGATTCCTCTCGTTATCGACTTAAGAAGCGATACGCTACTAAGCCTTATATTCGGCGATTAGGAAAACTAGATACCATTAATACCCTAGGCCGCTTTAATAACGCATATAAGCCTAAAAACGCGTTCCTAGCCGAATACCTAGAGACCGACGCTAGCCTTTAAGCTAAAATTAATTATACCCGCCTTTATAACGACGATATAGAGGTAATACTTATTTCCGAAGCTAAAGACTCGTCGGTTCTCGAACTTAATCTAGATAAAGGAAATAAAGCGATCGCTAAATTAAGCGACGAAGAATTCCTTTACGTCTTTAGTAAAGCCGTTACGAAGGTAATTCGATATACGACGTAGGAGTCGAAATAATATAGGCGAAACCTAGCCCTTATTTCGGAATTAACTTATTAAGCTAAACGTACGTTTTTAATTAATACTATATATAAGCCTAAGTCGCGTAAAGTTTAACCCGTAGATAATGTACCGTTAAACGGCTAGATACCGCTAGGAATACTCGATTAAAAGGATTAAGTAATAAGGGAGGTTAAATCGAAGTACGAACCGCTAGAGGTATTATAACGTAATAAACCCTATAAGAATATTATACTAAGATTCGTTAGTAACTCCCGAGGTATTAGATTAATAACGGAAAGACTTAACGCTATTAAAGTAGGTTTATTAGATACGGAACTAACCGATTAGGAGAAAGACGTACTTATTAAGATCCTATACCGAAAAGAAATAGCCCTAGCCTAGGATTTCTCTAAAATCGGGAAAATCCGACCTAAGGTTTACTCCGATTATGAGATTAGAACGGTACTATATAACGCCTAGTAAGCTAAAGGCATCCCGATCTTAGTACCCCTTAAGGAACGAGTAATCGAAGTCTTACGTATACGACTAAAGAACGGAATCTAAGAAAAAATTACGGTCCTTATCGAAATACGTAATTCGTAGTCGAAAAGAAAGATAGTAATTTACGACTTATTAACTCTACGATAAAACTTAACGCCTAGATTATTCGCGACGCTTTCCTACCCCGAAATAAAGACTCCTTTACCTAAGAATTCGTTATATATTTAATCCTTATAATCGTCGACTTTTTCTTTAGGTACGATTAAGTAACGCTAACGGAAACGAACCATAACCTAACTACGTTCGCTACTTCTATTAGCCTTTTACGTATAACGACTCTATTATAAGGCGCGACGAACTTAGTTACCGCTTTTTTCCGAGCCGTTATACGAATTCTTTACGATTTAGTTCCTATTAAGTACGAGTCCTTCTTCGACGACGTTAGTATTAAAGGGCTAATATCGAGATACGATAACTAAGAAGCTTTTCCGGAAATACGACGCTTTATCTTAAAGCACTTAAAGAATATCGACGCCGTTTTCCTAAACTTCGAATTAACCGATATTATTATTAGCGTTATTAAGTTTATTTAGTATAAAGGTAGTACGGTAATCGTCGGATATTTATACGGTATAAACGATAAGAAGTCCTCGGAAGCGAAAATAATTAAGATTTTAAAGTAAAAGTTATATAAGAATATAAACGAAGTAAGGTCTTTTATCGGTATTATGGTTTTCTTTAAAATATAGATCGATTATTACGCTATAATCGCTAAACCTCTCCTAGTATTAATACGTAAGGAAGTATACTTTATTTAAGGTATCGATTAATAATATATTATGGATTTACTTAAAACTATTCTTATTAATATACCGGTATTAATTATTTTAAATTATATTATCGAATAACTAATCCGCGTAAAAGTCGACGCATTAAGAAACGGTTAAAGCTACGTACTAGGTTAAGATAACGATAAAGGTAATTTTAAATCCTCGAGATACGAGTTAGGGATTTAGAGAAGGGCGGAATTAAATTACGACGCTACGAAACGAGAGTATCTAGGAGTCGTTAAGTCCCTACGACGGCTTCGAAACTACCTTTACGGTATCTATTTCGTACTTAAAACCGACGCTAAAGTATTAATCGCTTAGCTTAACGACGGATTCTTTAGTCTCCCGGGCGTTATCCTTACTAAGTAGATAACTTATATTAAAATATTTAGCTTCGATATTTAATATATATCCGGTAAAAGATATTTCGCTACGGACGGTTTCTTACGTAAACCTAACGGCTTAAGCGACGACGACGACGATTAATAAAAAGGCGATATAAAGGATTTTATTAATATATAACTTAATATAATATACGTAAATATAGTCGTATTACTTAACGTCGTCGAGTAATTTAACGATAAAGCCCTATCGTTATAACCGCCGGAAGAATAATCGATAAAATCGTAAGAAATAGTAACGTTTCTTACGCGATTTTAACTACCTAGCCGATTAAGAAATAACCGATTAATAAGGTATTAAAAGCGATAAACCCGGTTTAAGAAGGAAGCGTTTAAATACGTCGTTTCGGAAGATATCCTATAGAGGAAGCCCGAGAAGTATAAGGGCATGCGACGAGTTATCGATTAGGAGAAACTACGTAAAGCTATAGTTAAGAATTACTACGAGGATTTCGGCTATAAGGAACGTACTTCGACCTACGATCGAATAGTTAAACTATACTATTAACGCGGTATATTTAAATACGTCGCCCGAAAGGTTAAATCGTATCCTAGATATTAAAAAGGAAATAATATACCGAAAGTCGATCCCGCTTTATATAACGAGCTAATTAACGTTCTTACTTACTAGGTAATAAACGTATAATATATATTAATAAATAACGGATTTATCGTAATAATCGAAGCACGAAACGAATTATCCGGCTTTTTCGAAGCCCGAGCCATTAGAAAAATAAATTCCAAGACGATCGCTAAGTTCCTTTAGGAGTAGATATTCCTATAGTACGGCGTACCCTTAGTAATTAAGTATACGATAATAGTTCCGAGAATAAAAAGGAGATCCGTAAAGTAATAAAGTTAATCGGTACTAGAGTTAAAGTCGGTATTACTTATTTCCGTAATCCTAAGGTATAATCGAAGTTAGGTATAAAGTAATTCGCGGAGGCCTTATAAAAGGTATAAACGGTAGCGATCGGGAATAAACGAACCTATTAAGGGTAATTATATAAGTAAATAAAACTTCGACGCGTTTATACGGAATATCGCTATACGAATTAATATATAGGCGTAAGGCTATTATCCCGATAGAAACCGTTATCCTAACCTAGCGTATTATAAACTAGAAAGAATATCCCGGACCGAGAATCGCTTTTAGTTATACGCGTACGATTAATCGAGAGACGCTAGGAAGATATATTAACCGTAGCTAAGGTTTTAGCGGCTAAATATAAGAAGCTATCCGGTATTAGGACGAAAAGAACGCTTACCGGATACGAAAAGAGCCTTTAAAAACCGACGACCTCGTACTATTATACGATACGTTACGATATATAAATAAGTCGATAGCCGTAAAACTAAAGTACTATTAAAAGAAACCGTACTTAATCGCCGAAGATTTAGGCTATAGTCGTTATAAGCTTAAAGAACCGGATAGAGTTACGTTATTATACCTAGTTTTAGGCTATAAACTACGGAAATTTATCTAAAATATTAACGGGTTTTAAGAGCTAGAGAACCCGGAAGGAAGACGAATAAATTATACGCCTACTACCGATTAAATATAAGGACTAGGAATCGACGACTACTAACGACCCTTAAGCTAAAGAGGCCTAGAGCCTATGCCCTCGGTAATCGACGACGAAGAAAGAAGAATAATTAGCCCCGAACGATAAGGCTACGAATTATAATAAAAATACTAAATAAGAAAGCTTAAAGGATACGAAGTTATACCTAACGATAAACCCGGACTAAGAAGATCGATCCGACTTAATAAATAACCCTCTTACTATAATACGATAAGGCTATAGTATCCTTAAAATGACCTACTTATATCGATCGAGGAGAAATAAAGCCTAGGAGCTTAATATATAGTCGCTTTCCTAAATAAGGAAGAAAGAAGTTATTCCTATATGGTTATTAAACCGATAGCCTATATACGAAATTAATACCTTAAATTATAAATACTAATAGATACGCCTCCTTATTTCTTACCTTAAAAGAAAGTATATTTCTATAGATTATTAACGCCGATTAACGCGTTCCTATACTTAAATAAGTTATCCTTTGCGTTTATCGTTAGGAATCCGGAATATTAATATCCTAGTATTACGTAATTATTATATTTTAATATAGGTATATTTTAATATTTAAAGGAAAAGTAAGGAAAGTAATTCGTATTAATAAAAGTAAAAAAAAAGGAAAAGAAAAGGAATACGCGTCTAAAAATAAGCCAGAAGTAATATATAACCGCCGATTAATACCTCTCTTTTCTTCTTAGTTCCTTTATTCCATTCTTTATTTATTAGTTACTAAGAAAACTAAAAACTTACTTACTTCCCGATCCCCGGAACGTAGCGATTTTCGAGTTTATTATAGCTAATAACTTTTCTTTCGTTATCCGTATTATAAGTATGTATAAGGCCTAGCTTAAATCCTTTACTAGAGGGGGATTACGATCTATCCTTACCCGTAAGTAGGTAAATCGTTCGTTCCGGAATTTATAACGTATCCCGTTAATAAAGAAGAAGTAAATACCGTAAGAGTACCTAAAGATACGATCGGGAGCTAAGGATCGGTAGGAAAAGAAGGGCTATATATTCGCGTATTTAATAATATCGGAGGAAGCGAACCGGCGTTCGTAATATTAATAAGGTACTTCGTTAAGTACCTTATATTATTAAACGAATAGGCTAGCGACGTAACGAAGATCCGTTATTAACCGACGGAAATACTCGTTAACCGGACCTTTATTATTAATCTTTATAAATAACGTCCGGCGGTAAAAGGATTAAACGTAACGAGCGAGGGGTATGGCATAGTTCTAAAGGTAAGTAACCTCTTAAAAGTCCTTACTTATAATTTCCTATACGATATACCGGCCGGCCGCCGGCTTACCTAGAAAATAAAACTAAACGTTACGAATTATTTTACTATTAGTTAGTATAGCCTTTAATTAATAAATCTTATTAATATTAAGAGCTATATATCTAGCGTTATTAGTTTATTACCCGAATTTCCTCGATGCTTCGGAGCTATCGGCCGATAATTACTTTCGGGCTTTAGTTTAACGGGCGGGAGTACGGGGCGTACGGTACTTACTAGGGCTTAGGGATTAGCCGATTAACGTCCCGGAACTCTTCGGTAGAAGGTAGGCGGCGGAAGGATTCGTCGGGTTATTTATTTATTAGATTTACCGACGGCGGTATCGACTTAATCCGTTAATATGTTACGGCTTTTTTTTTATCCTTCTTAGCTTTCTTAAACGCCCCGGCGATTTCCTCGTCGGTAATCCCCGTAGCCTTTAGTTATTCGAATAACTTAAAAACGGTCGCCCGGTTTAATTTAAGGAATTACTTTTAGATAATAAGGTTTATTATATATATATATATAAGAAAAAGAAAGATAGGAACGACGAAATTATAAATCTAGAATTAAGAAAAATCGAGAAACGAATTAAAACGAAGATAAAGGACCTAAGGAATAAAAGAAAGGAAGTAGATCGGAACCGTAGAATAGCGAGAAATAAGAGGGAGGTCGGACGAGAACGAGAGAGTCGAATACGTTACCTAGGTCGTAAGTACCGTACTTAGGAAGAGTCTCGATAAGTACCTACCCTAGCCTACGTTTAATTACGAGTCTACGAACGTACGTACTTATTACTTTATTAAGAATATATAATAGGAAGCTATAAGCTAACGCGTCTTTATTATAGCTTTATACGTATACGGGGAAACGCGCTTTCCTAAAGCGTTAGCCGTAAAGGTATATCTAACTATATCGTTAATACGTCTCCCTTCTTCCTCTTTTTTTCCTCTTTAGGTATCCTATTTCGAAAACCCCTCCCTATAATTATTATATTCTTATTAATCTCTAGCCTACCTTTCTTATTATTAATTTAAATTCTTATTTTTACCTTTAATTTATTATCTTTTCTTCCCTTCCCCTAATTCTTTTTTTTTATTTTTATTATATCTTCCCCCCGCTCCGCCGGAATCCTCCTCTCCTTCTCCCTTCCCTCCGTTTATAAAGACGTACGTCGCGCCGATTTAGCCGACTTAATTAAACTCCTACGGGAGATTTACGGTAGTAAGGATAACTAAAGTAATATAAAGAAATATTAACTTAATATTTTAGATAATTACGATTCGGGAAGGGTCCGATCGAGTTAGGATCCGATATAACCTAGGCCTTCCGGCTATCCGTTAATCGACCCGAATTATAAATTAATAGCTATAGGAATAAACGAAAGTAGCTCTAGTTAATTCTTTCGTTTACGTCGCCCGTTACGACTACCTTACTAACGAAGATATCCGCGTTCTTTATATTATAATTAATTACGACCTCGAAGGTAAGAAGGCGGCCTTCGAAGTAAACCCGTATTAAACGATAAGCTACCGATCGATAGGATCGTTCGATTTCTTAACCCGTTAATACCTCCTCGATAACCCCGCCTTTACTTTAGTTTTTACGATTTATACGGATCTAATAAACCCGAACGAGTTATTACCGACCCTACGAAGTTCTCTAGGCTTACTTCGCCGTAGCGCTATACCTTCCTTAAGCTCCGGAGATTATATAGTTTTAATATAGTTAGGAACGGCGCCTTCGATCGGGCGGCGTACGCGCTCGGCTTAATTATAGCGAGCCTAGGAAAACGGTAGCCTCGAGCCCGGTATAACCTCTTAGTTTACTTACTATATCGCGTTAATGGAATTAATAAGATAGCTATAGTTACGGTTTTTAAAGCGGTATTTTACCGTATCTTATCTTTAAACGACCGATCGAGGTCGCGCGTTAGGCCTAAGAAAATAAGGGCCTTAATTCCTTTAATATTATAAGAGAATACGCCGAGGTAGTAGAGTAATTTTATAGCGTTCGGGTTTTAAAGGAAGGGTTAGTATCGTTAAGCGTTTCCGGTAAGCCGTAAATTATTAAAAGCGAATTAACCTTATTAACGCTATAATATCCGCTTAAAGTACGCCGATCGGCGAATTCCTTAGCCGTAAATCCTCCGTTCGGTTTATCGCGTAAGCCGAAGTCCGCCGTTCCTTTATAGCCTTAATACCTAACCCCTCTTACTTTTTCGTATTAACGGACGTAGATCTTCGTTATAATAACCTCGTTAAGGTTATAACGCGCCTCCTTCCTTCCCCCGGACTAGAAAGGATTAAGGCTTTTTAATCGAGGGAGACCTTTATACCGTATAGGTAGAGGAAAGATACCTAATTAACCCTTAAGACGCGCCCGTTCCTTTACTATTCCCTTAATTAGAAGGGCTAAAACGAAACTAAGAAGAAGGTAGCCGAAATAAAGAAGGAAAACGCCGATCGGGCTAGATCGGCGAAGGTAAACCGGGCTAAGTTAACCGTAAAGTAATAGAGAAGCTTCCTTATAATATTAAACGAGAAGTTAAAGGCGCGGCCGTAATAATTAAATAATAGCCGGAGGAATGGAGTTTCGCGGTAGTTTTTAAGGGGAGATATTAATCGGGACTTACCGTACTACGCTTTTTAATTTAATTATTC